>NC_051426.1:5190640-5207357 GCF_015228065.2 Penaeus monodon | reverse complement strand
GATAAACGGGAAAGCCCTCCCAGCCCCTCCCTTAATCATGTGGGGGAATTCCCACACCCGCACCAGTCACCTCTGATGGCCCAAGCAAAAAAAGCCGGGCCCCAACCATAGCTTTAGAACCGTCTGGAGTTAATGCCACATCAACTCCAGGTCCAACCCCAACACCAACTCTAGCACCAGATACAACAGTAAATGAAGGATCTACTATAAATGCTGCTCAAGCAGGTGAAGCATATGTTCATGATGCGACGATAGATGACTCAGCAACCCCAGTTCTAGGAAAAGATGTTTTGTTTCTCCTCAAGCAACAGCAGCCTCAACCTGCAGTGGGCCTTGGGAAAATGGTCAAGTGATAACCAATGGTCCAAATAGTCTTTTGAAATGTATTACCTGGAATATCAACAGTTTATGGAAATGCAAGGCAACCCTCTCTCAGTATCTTCACTCTGACGATGATGTGTTGCCTTCAGGAAGTCAGAAATGATGCTTTTTATGCAATAATTATAGGATACACATATGACAAACCTAATTTTGCTAACCTCTACAAGAGGATTGATATTTAGATTAAGAATACTATTCCATCAAAAGTGATCGATTACAAATGTGCCCAGTACACGACTGAATATCTCGATATTAAAATATTTCCTCATGGTAAAGTGTATAACTCACTAATGCATAAACCCACATGATAGCTGAAGAGGTACCAAAAACCTCCGGACAGTATGTTTCCCATAGTGATAGGGGTTCTGTGTGGGGATTTTAATGTCATCCTCTCTTGGCCTTGGAGGGAAGCACCATAGGCAAAAATAGAAGGTGACACTTACACCTTTATCCCCTTAGAAAAACTTATTAACTAGGTGGCAAATTAGATTATATAACTCTAAACAATCAGCACACTCCCCCAAGCATGGCAAAAGTCATCCCATTCTTATTTCAGTGACCATTGGCATTAAGTATAACCCCACCCCAGCCACGTCTTCCATATCATGCTACTATACATCATGATGAGTTTATTGAAATTGATTGAATGTTGGTATGAAGACTTTACTCCTACCAGCCTTGATCCTTTTAATGAAACTCTCTGTCAACAAGTTGGTAGCATCATTAAACCCAAATCCACCCCCAAAAACCTGACAAAGACATACTCCTCCAGAGGCAAACGAGCACATCACCTGAACAAAGAACCTGAAATAAAATCACTTAGAGAGCTCATAAAGGGCTACAGTAAATCAGTACAGCACTTTTGGAAGAAACCCCTACCTAGCTAAGGACCATGTATTCTTTGATAAAAAACTTAATGAGGTAATAACTCAAAGTGGGAAAAGTGAAATGTATGCCTGGACAGTAATGATTGACTCCACAAATCCATGATAAAAGTGTAGAAGGAAATCAGCAAAAATAAAGGTAACCATACAATGGACTCCCACCCCATCAGAAAAAATAGCTTGTCTTCCTCAGTAAATACTGTAAAATTTCCCCTGTCAAAAAATCTCCTTCATCCATATGCAGTGCTCCCTCATTATAACACAAAAAAATGAAACGACTATCAGTGCCAACTTGATGAGGGTTGATGCACCATGACAATACTACCAATTCACTGCACATGGGGATGACTGAATTCAACTTATGGCATCATCTGAATCCTTGCCCAAAGGCATGGGTAAAGGGAAAAAATCCTCTTCTTGATCTCTCCAACATAAAACCCATACTTCAGGCATCTTGCCCACAAGCTACCATTATTCCCAAACCCAAAAACAGGATGCCCTGATGAATTACACCAATATCTCTGACATCCTGTCTCTTTAAAATCTGTAAAAGAATTATTCTCACTCATCTGCTCCACCAGATCAAAAATCAAATTCATCCATCAGTCTTTGGTTTCCAAAAAGAAAAAGGAACACAGATGTGTTTGGCCCACTACCTAAATGGAAGTAAAGCACAGTCTCCTTCATAGATTCCAAAGGTGCTTCTCCTACTGCAATCCTCCATGAAATAACTCTTCCAGGAGTTAAGGGCAAGCTTCTGCTATGGATAAAGGATTAACATACTTATGCACTCTCTTTGCAAGCTCAACAATGAGTTAGGAGACCTATGCAGCATCCTATGCTAATGACGTTCTCAATTAGCGCTTTGATAGGAGGGAATATGTTCTCCAGAAGTTTAGCAAGAAGTGTTGCTTCCCTTGGACTCATAATCAACCCTTTCAAGACTAAGTACATTTCCAAATGTCATAAATTGCCATACATTCCAAAATTAGGTGGGTAATTTATTGCACAAACTGACACCTATAAGTATCTTGGTGTCATGGTGATTGCTCCCCACCTCATGTCCCACAATGAGGAACATTGCTTGGAACATTAAAGACCTTTACAATACATAAGTAACAGATACATAGGTGCCACACACACACACACACACACACACACACACACACACACACACACACACACACACACACACACACACACACACACACACACACACACACACACACACACACACACACACACACACATACACACACAGTCCCTTTACCTTATAAGCAGACGTCAGGAACTCGTGCAAGAATGGCCTCATAAGCTCCGCCCCAGTCTCTGCTGTTGACCGGTGATCAAATAGAGTATAATCTATGTCGAGCACAAGAAGCTTCTTGCCTGGTCGCATTTCATTGAGTATTTTCACCTCGTAGTCCTTGACTCTTCTCTCCACCTATGGGGAGGAAGGGTTATCAATAAAAGCTTATAGAACAATGAGTAAATTAAATGCAAATTAGAATAGTTCTTAGCCTAAACAGAAGAAATACGAGAGCTTAAAATAATTTACAGAATTCGATACAAATAATTCCATTGTATAGTTTAAGGGCAGATGCAACACTTGGGGTCAAAAAATCACTTAACTATTTCAAACATGCACTCAGAATCTAGAAATTGTCACAATGTAATATATTTTAGGCTATGCAATATGGTAGTGTGACACTTAAAGGGAACAAGGGATGAGAAGCTAGAAGAGGTGTAGGGGGGGGGGGGATAACAGTTCTGGACCCTCTCCATGTGTACAGAATAATAAAGGTGATCTTTATCTGGAACTTTCCATTAAACATGTCTTTTCATCAATGAGTAAGGTTTTACTGGAAAAGGTCACTGTTTAGGGAATGACGTCTGAGATGGGGTAGCACCTGCTTTTGCTCAATATTCTTTACTTTATTCACTTGTGCTGCCAATTCATTTACCATATCTACCATGGGTGATAAAAGAAATAAAAGGAAGTCACAGATGTCAATAAGGGCACACAAGCTCTAAATAGAAAGAAGAAGGAAAACAGGAGGACCAAATGCCTCACTCCTCCACCTTCTTCCCTTCCCTCTACCTCCCAACTCCCTCCACCTCGCAATTTATTCCTCCCTCTACAGACACCTCAACACTGCAAAAGAAACTGGATAAGAGTGAGGAAATAAATATCTCTCGGTTAGTAGAAAAGTTCCTTTTGCAGTAGCTAAATTCCTCTGTTTGAGGTGAGTGTGGGGGGGAAAATGACACTGAAAACTAAAGCAAAGCTCTTTTCAGTTATCTAGAACTGAGAATTCATGGCAGTGAGGTTTGCCCCCCCCCCAAAAAAAAAGATGATGATGACAACAAAGAGGAAGAAGCAAAAGAAAAGCATTAAGAGCTCAAGAAATTAATTATATATCTGTTGGAATGATTTGTGCCACTTGTGACTATTCCTTTAATTGCAGCACATATTACTGGGATATTTTGATGATGATTTCAGTACATTATCTCTTTACCTTCATATCTAAAAGTCATTCAAACCGGTAGAGAATTTAAATGGATACAGTGATGCTAAATCTTTGAGCCATTGCCTACGGGAGAATGTGGGTTCACTTGGCCTTCGCTTCAGGCAGTGTGCACGGCTGACTGGGCTTGCCTCCAGGGAATTTTTCAAACGCAGCTAATGAATAGCATTTGCTGCACCACACCAACAAAGAGTGTGAATCAGGTGGCGGGGTCCTGCCGCAAGTCGGCTGTGACGTGTATAACACGTCAACTGCAGCTACAACCAAGTCAGCAATGACATGAACCCCACATCATCGTAGGATATGAGTTAAAAGGCCCCATCTGCTTTCAGGAAATTTCATGAGAGAATATTCACACAAGATTTTAAATCATGCCAGTTTACATGGGATTTTCAGGAAGAATATTTTATAATAGGATCTTGCAAACAATCAATCAAATATTTCCTATTATATGAAGGAGTTGGGAATAAATGGGTAAAGACTAAGTTTAAATTATACATTCAGTATAATAACATCATTCCAAATTGGAATTTTTACAAACTTCCTTAAGACTAATGATAAAGATATCAAATGACTATTCACAGCCAATACTGAAAAGTACAACAGGAAGTAGACTATTAAGACTCTTATGATTTTATATAAGGAATTGTGTAATGACATCATGACGTCATGACTCCTGAGGTGAAGATCCGACCTTCTCCCTGGGCTCTTGGGGAAGCAGACAAGCAGAAAACAGCATCTCCCTTCCAATGGCTGTTTCCTTCACACCTGACTATAATAAGAGTGCCTCACCTTTTGCAGGTACTCAGAGCGGTTCTCAATTGCCACCTCTTCCTCTTCTATGTCCAGGTCGTTGATTACTGGCGGAAGATCGTCTGGAATCCGCTGTGCTTCCTCGACACTCGCTTCTAAGGAACCCATCATCATTATCTGACAAAGATAAGTGCGAAAGATGCACTAAAGGCAAGCAATGAACACCCAAAAAAACTCTCCAAGAGATTTATCTGTTTGTTTCCATTTTCTTATTTTCTGCCTTTTCCTCTTACTCTTTCTATTAACCTTCCCTTCTCTTGGTTTTGCTTCATCTAATATTAATGTCTAGCTATTTAGAGAACTTTGAAAGTTACTACCCACTTTTAATGTTGGATTCCTGGTTTTCTAAACAATTTAAGGCTGGTAAATTAGAAACACACAAAGGCCTCAAATGAGAGAAATACACAGTCTATTCATTAAGACTCCAAGAAAGAAAATATATGAGAAAAAATATAAAATACTACGATGATAAATCAATGAATTAACAGAAACTTAGTACTGGCTCTGCACTACTTTGATTTTTCCAGAGACAAATAAGACACAGAAAGAGACAGCAGACAGAAAAAGACACAGACAAAGAGAAAAAAGATGTAAAAAGAGACAGAAAAACAGACAAAGTAAGAGACAGAAAAAGTGACAGAGAAACAGAAAGAAAAAGAGTTGGAGAAAGCGACAGAAAAAGAGACGGAGAAAGAGACACAGAAACAGGACAGAAAAAGACACAGAAAAAATAAACAGAGAAAGACAGAAAAAGCGACTGAGAAAGAGAGACAGAAAATAAACAGAGAAAGACAGAGAAAAAGAGACTGAGAAAGAGACTGATTTACCGAAAAGTTTGAAAGTAATCTATAAAGGGAATTACACTAAATAATGAAAAAATTACAAAAAGTAAGTCTAGATGCCTGTGTGATTGTGAGTGCAAGTGAAGGCAAGAGTGAGTGTGTGGGAGCATGCAAGTCCTTTTGTTCTTGTGCATTGATGTTTGTGCATGTATGCGTGTGTGTGTGTGTGTGTGTGTGTGTGTGTGTGTGTGTGTGTGTGTGTGTGTGTGGTGTGTGGGAGTGTGTGTGTGTGTGTGTGTGTGTGTGTGTGTGTGTGTGTGTTTGTGCATGCGTATGTGCACGTGTGTTTGGTGAGGACTGAATGCCTGGATCTCTTCCCTTTATCACTTTATATGTTTATAAAATATCCTATATAAGACATCTATTAATTATCCCATATCACACAATAGGCCTTTTACATTTCTTATCGCTATTACAAAACTGGGCATTCAAAAAGCTGCTCTTTTACAGCACTATGCACAAGCCTTTTACACTTCCAAATACCAAATATCATTTGAACTGCCCCCTGCCCCCCCTCAGGTCCCCATTGCTTATACCTGCTGTCCATCACATCTACTATGCCTCCGATTTCCCTCTCCCGGCCACTAGGTTCGGCACCCGATTCTGGCACTCACTTTGGTTCCCGGCCGAAGGCTGATCGCTGACATTTTGGTGCTGTCGTCTGGGGCCTTCCCTGAAAAGACAAATAATGAGAATGGTGATGATGGGGAGGGAGATGAGGATGATAATCAATGTGACAATAATGATGTTGGTGGTGAAGGTGGTGATAATGATAATGATAACAATGATAATGAGTTTTATCATAACTATTATCAACTTATTCAACTGCAGTGTCACTAAGCACCTAGCTGATCCTGGAGCTGGGCTAGTCACTGACCTATCTGCCAATTTGCATGTGTCAGGCTGGCTAGTTACTGTCATGCTCTATACTGTTTGTTTGTCCATCTCCTTGTTTTTCAATACCAACATCAACACTTCACTGCAATATTTAGGTGGCCTTCAACTTGTGATGAAAAACAAACTCCCTCCTCGATGCGGCTGAGGGTAGCTACAGCGTCACTATGTCCTCTACACATATATGCTTGATATTTTCCTCATCATGAAATCATGCCATCCTTTTTTTATTTTTTTTTTTTACATGTGCTATCTATGTTGATGTATACAAGGATAGAGAGACAAATATCATAAACAAATAAGATACATATACTCATGTTTTATGGCAAATGACAGCAATGGTATTTTTAATTTTTTTTTCCAATTTGCTTCCTTCAGTTTTTTTTATCATTTCCCTTAACATTCCATAGTTTAGCCACACATTTTAGAGGTCTGGGTGGAACACATGGCAAGAGATAGCAAATGCTGTCCTACCTGTAAATTTTCCTTTGTACTTTATTACCAATAAAAAGCTTAGAATCCCCCTTCCCCCAAACCCATGCAAATACAAAGCACTTAATTTTTTCCTATCCTGTGCTAGTCCACAGAGGAAAGATTTTTTTTTTTTACCAAACTTGAATCATACTGTTATATAATAATTTACAAAATCAAATTTGATCAGCAGAAGATTGAAAATTCCAAATGACAAGTGGTAGGATCCATTCTTGAATGTTTGCTTAATAGGTATCAATGGCTCTATATAAATGTATATATAGTTACATATAGTCTACATACATACAGACACACACACACATATATACATATACATATATATATATATATATATATATATATATATATATATATATATATATATATATATATATGTATATATATATATATATAAAAATAAATACATATAAACATATATATATGATATATATCATATTACATACATTGTGGATACATTGTTTTTGTAGTATCCAGTGACTCATTCTCGAATCACCTATTCCTTGAAGCCTCACAGCATAATGGAAACAGTTATGTGTATGGAACTGATAGGCTGACAAATGTATAACCATTAAATGCATGACAAAGCCACAGCAAATAAGAAATATAGTTACAAAGTATGGAATTTAAAATGTGTTCACTGCAGTATTGTTTTGTGCAGTGTCTCTGCACATAGATAGATCCACAAGCACTTAGACACAAAGGTGACAATTAGTAGACCTTGTGACCTTGCCAGATTTTACCTTTCCCTGAGTTAGCAGCAATTTATTTTATTTTATTTATCTATTTATATTTTACAAATGCTATCAATATCGATGTTGTTATTATCTTTATAGACATTATATTTATTATGTTACTGATATTACTAACAGTAATATGATATACCTAAAAATTTTTCCAAAAATTAAGGAAAAAGGCAAACAGTGAGACAGGTAGTTCTCGTAACTGGCTCATTAGTGACTTAATATTTGAGGAGCCATCTAGGAGCCATTAACAAAGTAAACTCTCAGTGGGTATGGTATATCATTATGTACATGCCATCACCAGAAGCATCCGGTTAACATGTATACAAAAGAACTAATCATAAATAAAAATAAACTGCTCATTGCAATTCCAAAACTTTCACATGACCGGAAACAATGAAAATTATAACTTTGTTATCTTTCAGATGTACAAGTCAATTTACATTGTCTTTTTATTCTTTTTCTTTTTGTTTGTAATACATTTACAATGGAACAATAATCTCTACACTGTACTATTCTGGAAATCTTAAATACCCTCTTTATTTGCAATTTGCAGACTGAAAAAGTCTAAAATTCACTGATCTACCATTCCCACTATACTCGCCTTATAAGACAGGGCTCTCCATAATTTAAAATTTCAAAATTTGCAAAGTTTCAATAGGAAATCACCCTCAAGGAGCAAAAGTCGAATAGTGCAATACCACGATAGCTCATCAAAAAATTAATATCAGACCCCAGGTGCTTTTTCAACAGCGAATCAGAAGACGTTACATCACTCTCCCATTTTCCCCAGGCAAAATTTTAAAGCTGATTGCGGGTCAGGTTTAAAAATCTGCCCTCAAAATTTGGTTGTGGAAAATCATTGTAGATATGCAAGTTTTTTGTCCTCAAAAAGGGAAAAAAAAGCGGATAAATTTTCCCAAAAACCCAAACTTAAAGGACTATTATTATAGTTTAAAATTTTTTTTTCATCATTTGGGTTTTTTTTACATTCTTAAAACCTTTAAATTTGCTATCAATGGATTTCTACCATAATACTATTTAAATGTAATAGTAATTACTAGCAGAATTACTTAATAAGCTCAATATGTCTAAAAAAAACATACAAACAAAAATTGTGGAAACCACTCAGGACAGTGCATGCAGCAAGGGATATTTGTCTCCATCCCACTTGGGTCATAACTTTACTTGCAAAGAATGTCTATCAGACTTATCTGGGTTTTATGTTTCTAGTACGAAGGGAAATACTGTAATCTAAAGGGGGTTTTGGGTCGCCACATAATAGGTTTAGTAAAAACAACCCCAAAACAAAAAAAAAAAAAAAAAAAAAAACGATACAATATCACTCTCACCCTGTCATTTCCTACCTGACGATACTTAATGCTCTTCCCATCTATTGGGTCTGTATAATTACTATTTTCTCCTTGTGGCAACTAAGATCACTGCAAATGCATTGTAGCCATTATGAGGAATCCATCAATGACAAATTTTATTGGTTTAAAAACCTCATCCCGGGACAGGGCCCTTGGTCATGTCATGCCCACGTGAGTTTCTTTTTTAATTTTTTTTTACACATAGATGCCCATTTGTACTAAGTCCCAATGAGCAACGCAATACTGCCGTCTCGCCCTTTACCCCCCTTTTTTGATTTACAAAAATATTTTCATGTCACTTTTTTGCTGTTGCTGATGTTTAAAACAATATCAAAATTTAATGTCTATAATAAAAATAACACCATCGACACCCATGCATAGTAAAAAAAAAAAAAAAAAAATTTTTCCTGTCAAAACAAAAGGTGAAATTAGGAAGGTCACAAGCTCTACTAAATTGACTCATTTGTGGCTATGCACTAGCAGGGCCATCTATGTGCAGAGAAAATTCAGAATTTTTTTTTTTAAAATAAGCACAGCATTTTCCCGGCAACATTGTGTTAAGACGCAGACTGGCTGGGTGTGACAGGTGTCTTAGAATCCCCCAGATTTATAATTTTTTCTTGTCGCTCACACTCATTATAAAAATTTTACTTGGACAGAATAAAACTTTAAAAAATTTTTAGATTCCAAAACTTGTTTTCCTCCAAAAACAATTTCCTTGCGAGTGGTGGCCGCACAAATCAGGCGCTGCCAAAAAACTATCCCCGTGCACTTTGGGGGATGGATGCCCCAAATCCGTGTCACAAAACACCCGCTTTGGAAAACCCAACCTTAACCCTATGGCCGCCCAGTTCCCGACCCGGGCCCGAAGGGCCTCATGTCTCCCTTATGAAACCAGCCCGAAGAAGTGACCACAAGAGACAGAGAAACACAGCAAACCCGACCCTTAAAATCCGAGGGGAGAAAAATAAGAAAGAGGAAAAAAATCACCTTTGAGTTTGAGATTCAGCAGCTTCTGCCGCTCAGGCCTCACGCACGTCTGCTTTTCTATGGCGTTTTTGAAGTCCCTCACCGTCATGATGGCTTCGTCCACCTCCACGTCGTACTCCTTCCCATTCCATTTCACTGTGACGGTTTTCATTGCAAAAACGGCGTGAAACAAGGACACCGACTGCGCTGCGGAGGAGAAACGAACAGACGCGGGTTTGTTTACATTCAGCGCCGCTGCCAGATGCGCGACGGCGGCTGCGCGGTGCCAGGGGTACGATGCGCTCGCGGCGACCATACCCGTGTGTGCCATTGTGTGTGTATGGGTGTGGGTGTATACACACACACACACACACACACACACACACACACACACACACACACATATGTATGTATATATATATATATATATATATATATATATATATATATATATATATATATATATTGCATACATGTGCATAAATGTACATGCTCATGCACACACACACCATATATATATATATATATATATATATATATATATATATATATATATATATATATATAGATAGATAGATAGATAGATAGATATGGAACTATGTATATATACACATATAAGGAATTATATATATATATATATATATATATATATATATATATAT
The DNA here is from genome assembly GCF_015228065.2 of Penaeus monodon. Classification (NCBI taxonomy): domain Eukaryota; kingdom Metazoa; phylum Arthropoda; class Malacostraca; order Decapoda; family Penaeidae; genus Penaeus; species Penaeus monodon. Next base: position 5,196,779 of record NC_051426.1, on the reverse strand, counting down.
ATATATATATTGTAATGGGCTCATTGGTGGGAAGCGCAGTCATATCTTAACTCCTCGTTTTAAAAGTATTCCTTTGTTCCTTTGGTACTATTCATCAAATTTTTGCTTTTGATTTTGTCAAGTTTTTGCTTAGTTCACTTATATGTTGTGCTTTTTTTACTTTTAGTTTTAAAACTTTTCTGACTCCATTTTTATGTTTACATTTAGTTTTGTCAAGGTTATTTGTATTTGTATGTTGTACTCGTTTTACTGCTTTATTTTTAGTTTTCAAGTATGGAAAGCCCAATTTTAGGATCTTTTTTTTTTAGTAATGTGTATATACGACTTTCTCCCAATAGATTGGCTAGAGAATGGATTTATGTGAAGTAATCCGAAACGTTGCCTAAATAAATATGATGGTCCCAGCCATGGTGTTCACCTTTTATATATATATATATATATATATAATATATATATATATATATTCTTTTAACGGTAGGTTCATGTCTGAGCCGCCGTGGTCACAGCATGATACTTAATTGTAGTTTTTCATGTTGTGATGCTCTTGGAGTGAGAACGTGGTAGGGTCCCCAGTTCCTTTCCACGGAGAGTGCCGGTGTTACCTTTTTAGGTAATCATTCTCTCTATTTATCCGGGCTTTGGGACCAGCACTTGACTTGGGCTGGCTTGGTCACCCAGTGGCTAGGTAGGCAATCGAGGTGAAGTTCCTTGCCCAATGGAACAACGCGGCGGTCGGTGACTCGAACCCTCGAATTCGTGACAGTCTTGAGTCCGACGCTCTAACCAATCGGCCACCGCGGCCGATATATATATATATATATATATATATATATATATATATATATATATATATATATATATAATATATATATATATATATATATATATTATATATATATATATATATATATTATATATATATATATATATATAACCGTAACGCGCCCTGCTTCCCAATCCCTTATAAAACTGAATGGCAGTTTGGTGCCTGCATCCTGCTCAGCAGATGACCTAAGCATGGTGTGCTGAGCATTCTGAGCAGCCATGTCAGACTGAGCCGCTTGCTCTCTGGACTGGGGACTGCCGGACTGTGCAACCACTAAGGCATGACCTTCTGCCATTTATCAGACACCAACAGCTTGGGAGCAATCCAGATAAACTCCAAGGAAGTCCATGACAATTAATATCCTTCCACTTAAGAGTCACTGTAGTACACTATTGCTTCGAACCTGCCTTGAAGACTTACGAACGAAGTTGTGATCGGTGAAGCTATGTTCTATGACTGGATGCCTTAGGCGTGGCTGACGGGAGAAAACGGCAGTCGCGCTCCGTGCTCTGTTCCAGGAAAGTGTCTATATGTCGAGTGGAAGGCGAGTTTACCACTTAGCAGTGATTCAAGGGGCAGTATGCAGTAGGCAAAAACTCTGAGTAAGAAAAACAGTTGTGGAAGTGCGTTTGGGAAACCGAGGTGTGAATCTCCCCAGCTGATGCGATATTTTTTATGAAATAGTAAGAAACAATGTAAATAAGTTAGGAATGGACTAATTCCTAGGTGGCGGTTACCAAGACTTAAGATTTATTTTTTATTTGTTTTCTTTTGCAGTTAAGTCGAGTTGAGTTAATCTGGAAGTTAATTTTTATTTGGTTTTAGCTTTAAACTAAGCATTATACATTCTATTGTGTTGCCCGAGTAAGGGCAACACAATAGAACAAATATGGTATACCAGTCACAAATATCAGTAAGTAGAAAATAACAACAGTGGATGCCATCATCAGGAAATTTTGCTTTGCACGACAAATAATGATACTTTGCGTAATTTCATTTATAGTGTTTGCTTTCTCCTAACTTGGTTATTATCAGTTCATAATCATGTCCCTCGTATATCACTGATTACAATATAGTGGTATTTGTTATTGGAAAATTTAATGTCGGATTTTCCATTTCTGTTGAAATATGGTGTATGGGTAGCTGGCATGATTGTATGATGTATGATTAAGAACAACTGAGTGGATTAAGTGTCTTCTTGAAACTTTTCAATCGATATGCTATGATTCCTATTGAATCCACGACTACCTTTGATCCGTTGTTCATCCAGGAAGTTATTGTAGACACTATGGCCTTTTTGGGACGTTGTTTCTCCACCGGGGGACACTATAGTGTACCCAATCCCGTCCTTTACCTGACAGACATTCAGTTTGCCTGTCCGGGGATCCCTGGCCACAGACGGCTAGTATGACCATTGCATTATAGGTCTGGACCAAGGCCTGATCCAGAGTTTTTGGGTGACTACTAAAATACTCAGTATGTGTTTGCAGTGAAGGCATGGAAGTAACCTATAGCTTTAACTACTTCAGTACTGCGTGCATAGGTTTTCCACTCATTGATAATCTTCTCTCTGTCTTTCTCTTTCTTGCTCTCTTTAAAATAGTCTATCTGGTCTATAATGCGATGCACACTGCTAGCCCAAAATCAATACGGAAAAAGTGAAAATGGGATATTGCCTTGACACTTTTAGTTGCTACATGAACTGTCTGCATGCAAATAGTCAGACTATCACGCTGTCTCCTATGTAAACAAGCATGACGCCCAAGTAAATCCCACGAGCATCGTCATTTATATTACATTATTTAAAGTAAGTCTTATGTAAAGGAGGCGAATATATTGTATTAAAGAAACATCTGTTGATAATAGATTACATTACACAAACATCATATATTTCATATATCAGTAAAAGGGCACGATATATGTTCTACAAGGTCGAGATATGCAAGGTTTTTTTTATTATTTATTTGTTTATTTTTTACTCTACAGGGTGATGCAAGTTATTTCTTGTACGAGTGATTGGTTATCAAGTAATGATTCTTTTCTATGGATTAAAAAGAAGAAAAAAATCAGATGCATATTTACTCACCTTGCACTTTCACGCCGTTATCGCCCGGGTGTTTGGGTGATGGTGGGGAATTATGGAGGAGGGAAAAGGCGACGGTAACACACACAGAAATATTTACACTAAAAGCAGAAATGGGTCAGTGGAGGATCTTCCCATCCTCCACAGCACATCTGAGTGGTGCCTTACCTACTGGCTCTTTATTCTAATGCCTGAGCCATTGGTATCAGATTCCTATGCATTAGCATCACATTGCAGGCCTCTAAGATCCTTTTAAACCTAATTTCTGAGCTGATCAAACCAGTTGCATTGGTAGCAGAAGACCTCCTTTCCTTCTGCATAGCCATAGCAACCTCCTTCGAACTCCAATAAACTCAAGTACCAAAGGAATATAGAACATATTATGAAGATGTCAGTCCCTCAGGCCATCTCAGGACAAGGTACTTTATGAACCGCTGATCAAATGAGGGAAGGACTCCATTCACTGCATTAACTTCTATTACACTGCCTTCAGTTCAACTGTCTCATGAAATTACAAGGGGAATGGCCACAGAGTTGAGCAGAGAGAATGGTGATACTGGGTCTCCATTGGCCACAAATAAGCATGAAGGTCAATCCATTCCTTTCATTCATCAGAATTACCATCCTTTCCTGAGGGGGGAATTGCCCAAAGAGTATTTTCCAACCTGATTAGTCATTGAGTCCTCTGCAGAAGAGTGAAGGATGGTATATCAAACCTTACATTCCTGGACCTCAAAAGGAACACAGCTGTGAGGGCAGAGGATACGTTGGATAACAAATTGTTGGAAATTTTTATGGAATATCTCTGCTTTCAAAACGTCACATTGACAGTAGGGATCCATGCAGAAGAAATAGTTGAATTTAGCAGGATCTTCATCCGTTGCCTCTTCGAAGAATTTCCGACCTTGATCTTTGGGTGTCATTCCCATGCTCTCCTGCATTGGCGATTGAGAGGTTCCCGCTTAAATTCCATTCATCCACTGGGTGGGTGAGGGATTAGCATTAATGCATCCATCAGGGCTGTGGGCCATGATCATACCCACTCTGTTCAAGTTCACTCATCCCAGAGTTACTTTAGGTCTCGATCTTACTCCACAAAGAACCTTCCCTTCAAGAGAGGATTTACAACTTCCCAGGTAGTACAGTGATCCTTAATTACACTTGCACTTCATCTCTACCTTTACTTGATGTCAGGTGTAACACTAGTTAGCATGGTCTAACTTTCTGAGGTTCTTATGGATCCTGAGACAACCCGGATTACATTTGGCATGACAGTGCTATTTGATTTTATCCACCATAATACCCCCAAAGAGAACAACCTTAGCATTCTTGGAAAAGCTAGATTCTCAGTTCTTCCTGAATATATTCACTTTGTAGTTGACCTTTATTCATCATACCAAAAGACCTTGCAACTCCTGGACCATGGCTAAATGTGATTAATGACACTGATTAGTCTATCTTGAAGGACATTCAGAATGGCAGTCTATGAAAATCCTTCATCTAATCAGTAAAAGTAGTCTGACTGGACTGCTAGCTGGAATAATCCACATTTCATTTGTGGTTATGCTGTGGCACTGAAGCTAGACTAGCATCCAAAAGGCGAATAGCAATCCTATACTAGTCATATGTAATAGCATCATCAATATGGCTTTTCTCAACCAGAGCCGCAGTGGAAAAGGTATGATCTAGAAATGTCTACGAAGGTGGTGAGGAATGAAATCTAGCGCTATAGTCAAAGAGATCCTGTGCTGCAGTCAGAGTATTTTTTTTTTTTTTTTTTTTTTTGGGGGGGGCAAATATATTTATGTGTGTGTATACGTATATGTAACTATATATATATATATATATATATATATATATATATATATATATACATATAATTATGTATTTATATATAAATTGTATATATACGATCATATCTATATATAATTTTATGTATGTAACTATATATAACTACAAATTTATCTATTACTATATATATACATATATATACATGACTATATATATATAATTATACATATACCATCCCTCTCTGGAAGAGGACATCACACTGCTCAGTGTACCAGGCAAGGTTTTCGCCCACATTCTTGACACGGATCCGTGACCACCTGCCATGGAGAGACCGGAGCAGTGTGTGGATTCATTCCTGGTGAGCCCCCAAGAGACCGTATCCTAGCGCTTCGAGTCAATGTGGAACGCTGTCGCGAGTTCGGTCGTGGGCTGCTTGCAGCCTACTTCGACCTGAAGAAGGCATTTGACACGGTGCATCGCGAATCGCTATTGTAGTGAGGGCTTCTTCCCTGTTAACTCAGAGGTGAGACAAGGCAGTGTCCTTGCAGCAAACCATTTCAACACTTGCATGGACTGGATAATTGACAGAGCCACTATCCAAAGTCAGTTTGGAGCAAAACTGATCAATTCAAGGTCACCAACCTCGACTTTGCTGACAATGTTGCTATCCTGTCTGAGTCTCTGAAATCACTGGTGACAACTCTTGATGCATTTAGCAATGAGGCAAAGCCCTTGAACCTAGAGGTCTCCTGGACCAAGACCAAGATCCAGGATTTCGGGGGCCTGTTAGGAGAACCCATTCAGTCGATACATGCCTGCAGAGAGGACGGTGAAGTCTCAGAGAGCTTTACATGCATTGGTAGCATAGTAAATATGTCTGAGCTGTTAGACCAGGAAGTCAGTAGACAGATTGGTCTGGCAGCAGGAGCTATGAACTCAACAAAACAATGGTCTCGTCTTGATGCCTTTGTAAGAAATCCCTATCCCGGATCATGGGGTACAGTTGGCAGGACCAAGTGTTCAACCGACGAGGGTGTGTTTGTTTGTTTGTGTGTGTGTGTGTGTGTGTGTGTGTATATATATATATATATATATATATATATATATATATATATATATATATATATAATCATTGATATATATATATATATAAGTATATATAACAATTACAAGTATATGTATATATATATATATATATATATATATATATATATATATATATATATATATATATATATATATAGTATATATATATACACCATAAACACAGCATACTATACATATAATTAAAACTATGTATATAACTATATTATGTGTATAAATATAACTATATAAATAAAATAACTATATATGACTATAACTATTTATATATAATTATATATGTATATGTCTAGAAAAACTATAACTATAACTATAATCTGCTAATATATATATATTTT
>NC_051426.1:5181140-5190540 GCF_015228065.2 Penaeus monodon | reverse complement strand
TTGAAAAAAAAAAAAAAAAAAATTTTTTTTTTTTATTATTTTTGTATATATATAAAAAAAAACATTATATAAAAAAACATTTCACACACACACAGTGGGCACCGAAAATACTGGGATATACCCTCATTATTGGAGGCAAATGTTTGACATTTGCGAACAAGTCGCCCGGATCCATATAGGCCGCCGTGTCATTTATTTTCGCTGACACTCGTGTTCCGTGGTGGAGGTTTGCTAGCAGGCGCTCTGCTGCAAATCTATCGTTGGCATGCATGTTTGCCATGCACGTGGTAGCCTAGTCGATCTGTGAAGGATAACTCGGCCCCTCTACTGATGTTTCAGGTGCCAGTGGTATGTGTGGCTGAATACCGTCTGGCCGAGGGGGAGGTTATCATTTCCTCTCTGTGAAGCTCCAAGGGAATGGAAAGGGCTGTGGTGTTGTATCTATGCCTTAAGATTTTTCGGCTTGGTTTCATGATCATGGGATTTGGGGGTATACCCCAACCAATGTCAGCTAGTCTGTCAGCAGTTTCATACCTTCTGATCCCTAAGTAACTGGGGATCCAATTTATGATTATTCTGCTACCCTGAGCAAAAATCCTCTGCACTATGGTAAGCACAGTGGTCAGGAGGAGGTTGTCTTTGGGTATGCTGCGCTGTAGACAGTCAATGGCTGCCCCCTGAAATCTATACGTATGACCACGTATCCTTTCCTCAGGGACACGTGGGCTCCCATGATCGGAACTGCCTCTGCCTGTAGCGAGGAGGCGTTGTCTGTTACCCTCATGGATTCTCTGGCATCCCTTGCCGTAAAGCTGGCGCCTGCAGTGTGGCTTAAGGGATCGACTTATCCATCCGTGAAGTAGGTTTTACTACCCGGAGGAGTGATGGCTGCAATCAACCTCTTGGCCTCTGCTTTTAGACTAGGCATGGGGTATTGGTTCTTTCTCCTTGGCAGGTTTGTGCCCATGGCAGGGCTTCAATAAAGTTAGAGTGGGGGGGGGGGGAGTCCATGCCCTTAGCAAGTAGTTGTTCTTTGAGCTGATAACGTATCAGCACCCTGGCTTTGTGCGACAGGAGTTGTTTGCAAACATGATTTTGTTTTAGGTATCTGAGTATTTTTTTTTTGTCTCATGCTTATGTTCCTGGGTGCCTGGATGACTTTTGAAAGGAACTGTGCTGCCATTAATTTATGAGTCTAGGGGAAGAGGTTTGCCTCCACGAGGACCTTCGCCCACCTTGGGACACCCAAGATGATCCTGCAGTTTCATTTTGAACTATCTCCAATTTTCCCTTAATCTTGGGTTTGTGGCAGTCAGGGAGACAGAAGTATAGTCCACAATGGGATGGATGGCATGTACAGAGAATGATCTTAGTACTTTCTAGCTCTCATATACATACATACATACATATATATATATATATATATATATATATATATATATATATATATATATATATATATATATACCTTTCAAAATGATGGTTTCTCTGTCATCACTTACAGGAAACCGAACTTTACTTTACTTTCTCAGCTACATATCTCACATTTACAAACTGAACTGAACTGAAAGCACTAATTAAGCCTGTTAAGCCGAGCCTGTTCTACGTGGGCCAATTTTCACATTGAAATATTTCAATTCGATTGGGTACCCATCCCACCTATTTCATTAAGTAATAAATAATTTCCTTTGTCAGAAGTTTTCACACAAACCTACAATTTCCACAGGTATTATGAACGACACGTGAGATGGACTTGGGGTAGGTCAGTGAAAGGGGTCTTAGCTTGCCGGTTCTATTGTTGGAAGTAGATAGGAGATCCCCAAGAGACCCATGCCCATGCCCAGGCCCAGGACGAGGTGATGGAGTTGGACCCTGTGTGGCTTGGTCTGTCTGTCGTGTGTCTCTCTTCTCCGTCTTACAAAACATGTCCTTTTATCCGGTGGCTCCATTTGGAGTCACCAAAAAGAGAAAGCGGGGTAAACGATGTAAACAACCATCCAATGTTAAATGGTTAGTTATCCTAAATTGCCCCTTTTCTACATGATTTTTACCTTTGTCCAACTGTTCTGAATCATATATTTCGTTATTTTGTCCAACTGTTCTGAATCATATATTTCGTTATTTTTTGCCAAACATTTTGTATATATAAATTTTGTATTTACTTTTAGCACTGATGCCAAATGATGATGGAGACTTATTTTCTGAAACGTCTGCAGCAATAAAGTTTTTTCTCAGCAGTATTGGTTTTCCTTTTCCTGATCAGGATCAGATTCCCGAGGGACACGTCTATTACCCAATACATAAGAAGGAAATATGTCAAGAATACCCTGGACACGTACAGGATTGAAGAGAACCCCTTTCCCTCTAAGAAAGGGAAAAAAAAAAAATAGATATTATTAAATATAATATATATTAATTATATAAATATAATATAATATATTTATATTTTATAATAAAAAAATTAATATATATGTTATATATATATTTATATAATATATTAATATATATATATATTAATATAGTTATATATAATTTATTTATTATATATTTACATTTATTTTGTTTTTATATTAAAATATTATATATATAAAATTTTTATTATATATTTATTTATAAATAATTATATTATATAATATTTTAATTATATTATATATTTTTTATTTATATATTTTATAAATAAAAATTATAATAAATATTATTATAAAATTATATATATTATATATTAAAATATATATATATAAAATACTTGTAATTGTTATATAACTTATATAATATATACAATGATTATATTTAATATTATATAATATATATATATATATAATATATAATATACACACACAAAAAACACACACACAAAAAACAAAAAACAACCCCGGGGTTTGAACATTTGGGTCCTGCCAACTGTACCCATGACCCGGGATAGGGTTTTCTTACAAAGGGCATAAAGACGGACCTTGTTTTGTTGGAAGCCCTGCTGCCAGCCCCAATTGTCTATGATTCTGGTCACCAGCCAGACAATTTACTATGTCCCCAATGCAGTAAAGTTTTGAGACTTCCCCCGTCTCTTGCAGGATGTATCGACAAAGGTTTTCCCCAAAAAGGCCCCGAAACCTGGTTTTGGTCTTGGCCAGGAGACCTTAGGTTCAGGGGTTTGCCTCATGCTAAAGCATCAAGATTTGTCACCAGTGATTTCAGGACTCAGACAGGGATAGAACATTGTCAGCAAAGTCGAGGTTGGGACCTTAAATGATCAGTTTTGCTCCCAAAGCTTTGGATAGTGGCTCGCAAATCCACCATGCAAGTTTTTGAAATGGTTTGCTTGCAAGGACATGCCTTGTCAACCTCTGAGGAAAAAAAACAGGGAAAGAACCCCTAACAATAGCGATTCGCGATGCCCCGTGTCAAATGCCTTCTTAGGTCAAAGTAGGCTGCAAGCAGCCCACGACCGAACTCGGGGACAGCTTTCAACTTGACTCGAAGCGCTAGGATACGGTCTTTTTGGGGGCTCACCGGGAAAGAATCCCACATGCTCCGGTCTCTCCATGGGGGTGGCACGGATCCGTTTTCAAGAATGTGGCGAAAACCTTGGGTACACTGAGCAGTGTGATTTCCTCTTCCAGAGGGGTGGATATGTAAATAAATATATAGTAGTAATATATGTAATTATAGTAATAGATAAATTTGTATTTATATATGTTACATACAAAAAATTTATATATAGATATGATGGGATATATACAATTTATATATAAAACATACAAATTAATTTAATAATATATATAATATATATATATATATATTATATTTTAAAACTACAACACATAAATATATTTCCCCCCCCCCAAAAAAAAAAAAAAAAAAAAAAAAAATACTCGATGCAGCACAGGATTCCTTGGACTTTTAGCGTAGATTTCTTTCCTCACCCCCTTCGTAGACATTCTAGATCATACTTTTCCACTGCGGTTTTGGTTTAAAAAAACCCCCATATTGATGAGCATTAATAGACTAGTATAGGTTTGCTTTTCCCCTTTTGGATGCTAGTTAGTTCAGGCCACAGCATAACCACAAATGAAAGTGGATTATTCCCAGCTAGCATCCAGTCAGTATTTTTACTATTTTTTTGGGATTTTCCATAGACGCCATTCTGAATGCCCTTCAAGAAGATAACAGTGTCATTAAACATTTAGCCATGGTCCCGGGAGTGAAAGGGCTTTTGGTATGATGAATAAAGGTCAACACAAAGTGAAATTCAGGAAGAATGAAAATTTTACCCTTTTCCAAGAATGCTAAGGGTTTTTCTTTTGGGGGGTATTATGGTGGAAAAAAAATCAAAAAGCACTGTCATCCCCCAAATAACCCGGGGTTTGTCTAGGATCCATAAGAACCTCAGAAAGTTAGACCATGCTAACTATTTTTTACACCTGACATCAAGAAAGGTAGGAGAATGCAAGTTAATTAAGGATATGTATCCCGGGGAAATTTTTAAATCTCTCTGAAGGGAAGGTTCTTTGGGGAGTAAGATCAGACCAAAAAGTAATCGGGATGATTTGAACAAACAGAGGGGGTTTGATAGGGCCCCACACCCCCGAGGAGATTAATGCAATCCTCACCACCCGTGGATGAAGGAATTTAAGGGGGGAACCTCTCAATCGCCAAGCAGGAGAGCATGGGAATACACCCAAAGATAAAGGTCGGAAATTTTCTTCGAAGAGGCAACGGAAAAGATCCTGCTAAATTAAAACTATTCTTCTGCATGACCCCCTACTGCAATGTGACGTTTTGAAAGCAGAGATTTTCCAAAAAAAATTTCCCAACTTTTGTTATCCAAGTACCCCTTCCCTACAGCTGGTCCTTTTGGGGCCCCAGGGAATGAAAGGTTGTTTAACCATCCTTCACTTTTTGCAGAGGACTTTTGACAAACAGGGGGGAAAATATTTTTGGGCAATTCCCCCTCGGGAAAGGAGGGGTAATTTGTGAAAAAAGGGAAGGATTGCCTTTCATGTTATTTGTGGCCAATGGAGCCCCAGTATCCCCTTTCTCTCTGCTCAACCTGTGGCCATTCCCCTTAATTTCATGAGACTTTTGAAGAAGGCAGTGTAATAGAAGTTAATGCAGTGAAGGGAGTCCCCCCTATTTGATCAGGGGTAAAAAAGTACTTGCCTGAGATGCCGGGGATGACATCTTCATAATAGGTCATATTCCTTTGGACTTGAGTTTTTTTGGATTTCGAAGGGGGTTGCTAGGCTATGCAGAAGGAAAGGAGGGTCTTCGCCCCAATGCAACTGGTTTGATCAGCTCGAAATTAGGTTTAAAAAAGGTTTAGAGGCCCCCAAGTGAGCTAAGCAAGGAATCTGATACCAATGGTTTAGGATTAGAAAAAGAGCCAGTAGGTAAGGCACCACTCAGAGTGCTGGGAGGGTGGGAAGACCTCATGACCTTTTGTTTTTGTTTAAAATTTCTGTTGGTTACCCTCGCCTTTTTTCCCTCCCCATAATCCCCACCCACCCAAACACCCGGGCGATAAAAGGCGTGAAGTGCAAGGTGAGTAAATAGCATTGATTTTTTTTTCTTTTAAACCATAGAAAAGAATCATTTCTGAAACCAATCACTCGTAAAAGAAAAACTTGCACACCCTGAGAGTAAAAAATAAACAAAAAAAAATAATAAAAAAAAAATTGAAAATCTCGACCTTGTAAAATATATCGTGCCCCTTTTTCTGATATATGAAATAAATGATTTTTTGTGTAATGAATTATTATAAAAAAGAGTTCTTTAAACAATAATTTGCCTCCTTTACATAAGATTTCTTTTAAAAATGTTTAAAAAAAGACGATGTCGGGGGTTTACTTGGGCGTCGCTTTTTTACATAGGGACAGGTGATAGTCTGATATTTGCATGCAGAAGTTTATGTAGCAACTAAAAATGTCAAGGCAAATCCCATTTTTCACTTTTTCCGTATTTATTTTTGGGCTAGCAGTGATCGCATATAGACCAGATAGACTATTTTAAAGAGAGCAAGAAAGAGAAAGAAGAGAGAAGATTTCAATGAGTGGAAAAACCTATGCACGCAGTACTGAAGTAGTTTAAAGTATGGTACTTCCCGCTTCACTGCAAAAAACCTACTGGATTTAGTAGTCACCAAAAATCTGGATCAGGGGCCTTGGGCCAGACCTATAATGCAATGGATACTAGCCGTTGTGGCCAGGGATCCCCGGAAGGCAAAGAATTTTCGTAGGAAAGGGGGGATTTGGGGACACTAGTGTCCCCCGGTGGAAAAAAAAACGTCCCAAAAAGGCCATATGTCTACAATAACTTCCGGATGAACAAAGGCAAAAGGAGTTGGATTCAATAGGAATCTAGCTATCGATTGAAAAGTTTCAAGAAGACACTTAATCCCCTAGTTTCTTTAAACAACATATCAATCATGCCAGTACCCCCTACACCCTATTTTACAGAAAGGAAAATCCCCACATTTTAATTTTCAATAAAAAAAACATTTGTAAAACAGGATATACGAGGGAAAGATTTTGAACTGTAAAACCAAGTTAGGGGAAAACAAAACTAAAATGAAAAATTTCGCAAGATCATTTTTTGTGTGCAAAGCAAAAATTTTCCCGATGAGGACCATGTTTTTATTTTTACTTATATATTTTGTGCGGTATACCATATTTTTTCTATTTTGGGTTCCCTTTTCTGGGGAAAACAAAGAATGTAATGTTGTTTTAAACTAAAAAACCAAATAAAAATTAACTTCCAGATTAAAAATAAATCGACTTAATGCAAAAAAAAACAAATAAAAAAAATAAATCTTAAGTCTGGTAACCCCACCCAGGAATTAGTCCATTTCCCAACTTTTTTACATTTTCTTTCTTTTTATAAAAAAAAATCGCATCAGCTGGGGAGATTCACACCCGGTTTCCCAAAAAGACTCCACAACTGTTTTTCTTTTCTCAGAGTTTTTTCCCACTGCATACTGCCCCCGAATCACTGCTAAGTGGTAAACCCCCTTCCCCTCGACATATAGACACTTTCCGGAAAAGAGCAGGGGCGCGACTGCCGTTTTTCTCCCGTCAGCCCCGCCCAAGGCATCCCTCATAGAAATAGCTTCACCCATACAACTTCGTTGTAAATCTTCAAAACAGGTTCGAAGCAATGGTATCAGTGACCTTTAAGGGAAGGATATTTAAAGTCATGGACTTCCTTTGGGGTTATCGGATGTCCAAGTGTTTGGGTTTATAAAGGCAGAAGGGCATGCCTTTTTGGTTGCACCCGTCCGGCGTCCCCCCGTCCAGAGAGCAAACGGCTCAGTTGACATGGTGCTCAGAAGCTCAGACACCAGCTTTGGTTCTGCGAAGGACAGGCACCAAACTGCCCTTCAGTTTTTTAAGGATTGGGGAAAAGGGCGCGTTTGGTTATATATATATATATATATATAATATATAATTTATATATAATAAAATTTTATATTATAAAATTATAAATAAATTATAATATATAAATATATATATTATTAAAATATAAAATAAATATCGGCCGCGGTTGGCCGATTGGTTAGAGCGTGGACTCAAGACTGCACGAATTTGAGGGTTTGAGTCACCGACCGCCGCGTTGTTCCATGGGAAGGAACTTCACCCGATTGCCTACCTAGCCGGGTGACCAAGCCAGCCCAAGTAAGGGGTGGTCCCAAAGCCCGGATAAAAGAGAGAAGATTTCCCAAAAAGGGGGGAAACCCGGGACCCCGTGGAAAGGAACGGGGGGCCCCCCACGTTTTTCACTCCCAAGGATCACAACTGAAAAACTACAATTAAGTATCATGCTGTGACCCCGGCGGGTAGAATGAACCTACGTTAAAAGAAAATATATTATATATATTTTATAATATAATATATATTATATAAAAGGGAACACCCTGGCTGGGACCCTCAATTTTTAGGCAACGTTGGGATTTTTCAATAAATCCATTCTCTAGCCAATCTATTGGGGGGAAAAATGTATAACACATTACTAAAAAAAAAGATCCCAAAATTGGGCTTTCCAACTTGAAAACTAAAAATAAAACAGTAAAAAGGTACAACAACAATACAAAAACCCTTTACAAAACTAAATGTAAATAAAAAAGGAGCAGAAAAGTTTTAAAATAAAAGTAAAAAAAGCACAACAATTAAGGAACTAAGCAAAAACTTGACAAAATCAAAAGCAAAAATTTGATGAATGTACCCAAAAGGAAAAAAGGAAACTTTAAAAAGAGGGTTTTGTTGACTGCGTTCCCACCAAAGAGCCCATTTACAAATTATATATATTTTAATATATATATAAATTTAATAAAATAATAATTCCTTTTTATGTGTATAATACAAGGGCCATATCTTTAAACATCTTATCTACTTTTAAATATAATATATATATATATTATATATTATATAATATATATATATGGGTGTGTGTGCATGAGCAGTACATTTATGAATGTATGCAATAATAATATTATATATATAATTTTAAAATAAAATAATATAATATTATATACATACATATGTGTGTGGGTGTGTGTGTGGTGTGTGGTGTGTGTGGTGGTTACACCACACCCCAACACACACAATGGCACACACGGGTATGGTCGCCGCGAGCGCATCGTACCCCTGGCACCGCGCAGCCGCCGTCGCGCATCTGGCAGCGGCGCTGAATGTAAAAAAAACCCCCCGGGCTGTTTGTTTTTCCCCGCCCGCGCAGTGGGTCCTTGTTTCACGCCGTTTTTGCAATGAAAACCGTCACAGTGAAATGGAATGGGAAGGAGTACGACGTGGAGGTGGACGAAGCCATCATGACGGTGAGGGACTTCAAAAACGCCATAGAAAAGCAGACGGGTAGGCCCGACGGGAGCTGTGAAACTCAAACTCAAAGGTGATTTTTTCCCCTTTTTTATTTTTTCCCCCGGATTTTTAAAGGGGGGGTTTGCTGGTTTCTCGTCTCGGGGGCATTCTTGGGCTGGTTCATAAAGGGACAGAGGCCCAGGCCGGGGCGGTGAATTCCTGCCATAGGGGTTTAAAGGTTTTGGCCCAAAAAAGGTGATATGTGACAGGCGGAGTTGTGGATCCCCGCACCAAGTAGCACTGGAAGTGTTTTTTGGGAGGCCTGAGTTTTTGATGGCCACCACTCGCAAGGAAGATTGTGTTTGGAGGCAACAGAGCTTTGGAATCTAAGAAATTTCTCTAATGTGTACTTCTGTCGCAAGTAGAAAGTTTATAATGAGTGTGAGCGACAAGAAAAAATTATAAATCTGGGGGATTCTAAGACACCTGTCACACCCAGCCAGTCTGCGTCTTAACACAATGTTGCCGGGAAAATGCTGTGTTTTTTTAAAAAAAAATTCAAAATCTCTGACTAGAGGGCCCTGCTAGTG
>NC_051426.1:5160196-5181040 GCF_015228065.2 Penaeus monodon | reverse complement strand
AAATCCATAGTCGAGCCGCAAGTCATGGAACTCTCCTCACTTAAATCCAAGTCGAGCGCAAGTCATGACTTCATTCATTCATTGATATGGCGTCAAGCTCATCATCAGGTCTACACTGAGACTGTCTACCGTTTCCCTGGTTGCCGGAGAAGGATTATCAGCAATGCCCTTCCTTGGTCCTCACTCAACTAGTTTTGCATGGTCTTTTCTTCTCCTCCTCTCCTTTTCCTTTCCTTTCCCCTTTTTCTGTCCACTCGTCCTAATTTTATACGTTTCGCCACAGTATCATAATGCTTCTACTCCCTTATTCCTTTCTCTTCAGTTTTCACTACCATACCGCCCTTAGTACTGTTGAACCTGAAATTTTTACCCTAGTCATTAACTCTTTCCTAACCCTTTTCACTACTCTACTTTGCCGAGACGCCATATGACCTTTGCTGTCATATAGCACTTCCTTACCTGGGGGATTTACCCCCAATCCTCATGCTATCACTATTTTTAATACGCCACTAATGACATTGGATGCTGACGCAGCTGACTTTTTTCAATAAATAAACAAAAAAATTAGAAATTATTAAAACGACGACACTCACAGCCATGTATTCATGACTACCCCCCCCCCCTCCACTCCTTCCCCTTTTGTTATCGTGATGGGGCTTAGGAGCGGGGACTGGCACCCAATGCTGGGGATCTCCCTTCCTTGAGCCTCAGTCCTCGACTCAACTAATTTGCATGGTCTTTTTTCCCTCCTGCTTTTCGTTTCCGACCCTTCCCAGCCACTTCTACTATCTACTCCCTAAGGTGTGAGAGCCCTGCTGAAAGCATGAGAGGCTGACTTTGTGCCAGTCCTGAACGGCCTGAGGGAGCCATGGGCACGGTATTCCCCTGCTCTAGTCGTCTAGCCCTTACCCTCAAGGGGATCCTGAGGGGGGATTGTTTCTCCCCAACAGACTCCAGGCATACCTTGGGCAATAATGATGGTATACCCTTATTGGGGGCAATGAGGCTTGCCCCTTCATCAAATACCCCACTAGTTCAAACTCTCCGGATTCGCGACCCAGGCTCTCTTTGACCACGGCTCCGGACACCAACTACCACCCCTTTCCTCAATGCCTACTAGTAACGTTATCCCCCCAAAATCAACCCTCAGTCTCCAGGAGACATTCCTACTCTCCCAACATGCTCAACTCCATCACATCTATCCCCACAGTCTTCTTCATAAAACTATCCATCTCCTTTATTACTACTTTACAGCTTATTGCCCATCTCTCCATGATACTACCTCCCTCAACACTATCCCTCTTCTACACGCCTCCGTGCTTCTACCACCCGCCATCTCTACACATATCTGTAATACTCTATTTAGCCCAGCCGGATGGGACCGATTTTCGTGATCCCTCCCACAGCTCCCTACTCTAACAACACTCCTTTTCCCAGCAATGCCTCCAAAAACAAGTAGGCAAAGTCTCATTCCGAAGCCGACCCGACCGTTCCCGTCTCGTCATAGGAACATCTAAAACCCCAAGCTATAGCATTATTAACGCTAAACTTATCCCCCCGGTAACCCAATTCCTGCAGAACCACACCCAACCCTCAATACTTGCACTGGAACTGTATCCATCTCCCCAGCAAACTGCCCTATCTGCAACAAAAATTGGTCAGACTGTGCAGAAGACTTATTTGCCTGCCTCCCGGACTATGATGCCATATCAGTACAGTGCTACTCCTTTCCCTCCCAGAGGTCATAGTAAGAAACCCACTAGCATTGCCAAAATTACTTTCCGTAGACATGACTTCCCTTTAATGTTTACTTTGGTGGAGAATCCCTTCTCTGTCCTACCATACCAACCTCCTTCCCGTCAATGCCTTGGAATCACTCTACCTGAAGCCAGACAGGAAGCATGTCGACGAGGTTTTCTCTTACCCCTACTACAGTAGTCGCTCGCTCTGCCTCCCTCTCTACCAAGACGTTCCTAATCCTATACCTATCCCTCCTACGTCTGCTTCCCCACTTCTGTCTCCTACCTTCCCCATTCTAAACCCAAACACTTCAATATCTACTGCAATCAATCATCTACTCACATTCCCCCTACACCCCTTCCTCCTACTCCCTCTCAACACAGCCCATCCCCCCTTGCTCCAGCTTTACCTACATTAACTCTCCCTCTATCCTTTCCACTCCCTCCTGGGTACACACGTTAATCCCTTATGTCACAACTATGCCCTTCCCCAGATTCTCCACCTCCTGATACCCCTCCCGATATCCCATACCCCTATCCATACCTACCCTCTCATTCCTTATCTCACCCCTAGCTCCATCCCCTTCAAACTCTCCAACACGCACTGTAACCGTTATCATCACTCATAGATCAACTAAAGTATAGCTCTCCTACACTGGAATATTCGCATACATATCCTTCACTTGATCTAACCCTACCTTAACCCATTCACTCGTCAACTCCTTTACCCATCTTTCACTTTCTGAATATTCTAGATAGTTGACGAGCAAATAACTACTAAAGTAAAACTACCTTTCACAACCCTTTCTGTACCTTCCTATAGTGCACATGACCTTAGATGTCTAGCACATTTGTTTGCTTTAACCATTAACAGTAAAATCCACGAGTATTACTATATATATATATAATATATATATTATTTATATAAATAATATATATATTATTATATAAATAATATATATATTGTTATATATATATATATATATATATATATATATATATATATATATATATAATTTATATATATAATATAATATATATATATATATATATATATATATATATATAATATATATATATATTATATATATATATATATGAGGGATATAGTATCTGGCAATGAGTAAAAGAGGTGTCGTGGGTAGGTCAGTGATAATAAGTGCTAAAAATTGCGAGTGAGAAGTGATTTGTGGTAGTGCTACAGAAGAAAGATTCGTGAATATATAGAGCTTATATTCCAACCAAAATAGAAATAATAATTCATCCATACGTCTCACAAGTCTCTAAAATTCAATATTGGACCGTGCATACGTGGACCTTTTAAACTAACAGGGATGCCAGAAAGTGACAACTAGGAATGCTAGGTTCCATTTCCGTTCTAAATAAGGTCATGTCCCAATGCTCATCGAGAGTACCACAGTATATAGAATCATCGGAAAAAAAGAAATAACATTCCCCCACCAGAAAAGAATACCAAATTACAGATCATTCGAAAATGACCAGCCTCACCGGTCGCCGAGTGACAGCCAAATCACAGGTACCACAGTATTCATCAAGTAGATTCACTAAGCAACAGCCAAATTGCCAGTATGCAAGTACAGTACATCACAAAATCAGGTAGGTCTAACATGGTTACCTTTAAGCAACAAATATAATCAGCCACTCGACAAAAGATCCGCCAGATATATTAAGCATTCACAAAGCATAATTCAAGCAATGGCACCTCAGTCCAGTGCCAGACGCTGACCCCGTGGCCGCGGTCGGCCGAGGGCGCAAGCCGGTAGGCTTAGCAACCGCTAAGGAATGCGACACCTTTCCGAATACTAACAGATACAAAATCACCTTTCTAACTTCCTCTAACCCCAAACCCCATCCTTACCCCTTCCAACGTCGTCCGAAATCCTCTTCCCCCACATCACCCGCCTCCTTCCCTCAGCCCCTCTGTGCAACCCTACAATTTATACGCATTATAATGCATGGGCTCTTAATAATGAAAGTGCGTGTGTGCGCTCATGCAGACGCTGTTCAAATGTTTGTGCATGAGTGTTAGTGTATGCATGGAAATTTGCAGGTGTATGCATGTGTATGTGTACATGTCCATGTGTGTATGCAAGAGAAGCATTATGTACATAGATATGTATATCTGTGCATATATGTGTATATATCCATATATGTATATGTATGTATGTGTGCGTCCGAGTGTGTTTATGTGCATGTATATGTATGTAAATATGTAGGTGTGGGGGTATATATGTGTATATGTATGTGTGTATGTATGTATGTATGTATGTATATGTACATGTGTATATGTATTTGTATGCGTGTATGTATTTGTATGCGTGTATGTATATGTGTATGTATGTATATGTATGTATGTGTGTATTTATATACGTACGTTTGTGTGTATATGTTTGTGTGTGTGCATGAATGTGTATGTTTATATATATATGTTTACATATATGTGCATGTACAGGTCTGTACATATATATGTGGGTGAGCACTTATATGTACTCATAAACGTATGTGCGCATACACATGTGTGTCAGCGTACTTATAGCTATATTTGTATGTGTATGTATAGTCATAAGTATGTGTACAGGATGTGTTCGCATATATGTGGGTGTATGCATGTTCATGTGTGTAGTTGTGCATAATGTAGGAGCGTGTATACATATCATATGCACGGGAGCATATGTAAAGGTATATGCTTGCGATGCACGAGAATGAACATATGCGTGGTACGGGTGAACAACTGTGTCTGCACTGGGCGTACATACGCATAAACAAAATTAGCGTATAAAATATAATCAAACATATATACACTTCTGATATTCAAGCCTATGCTCACAGGACTATACCTTGGCGTAGTGAGCAGGCTGCTCATAAGTCCACACTAGACAGGGCCAACCCTGCTGGAGGGGCTTATCAGTGGCATCCCGGCTAAACTACTCCCCTATCCAGCAAGATACAGCTAAACCAGTAGGTGGGAGGTAACTCGGCTGCCTACCTCTTAATAAAAAATAAGAAAATACATGACTGCACAAACAGAGCAATGGCCGTCAATTACCGGAGGCGAAGGAGCCCCTGGTTAAGGCGGCAATCAGGATCGCTCCGGAGCAGAGGGTGCTAAGAATCCCTGGTTAAAAACGGGCCGCCCACATTGATTAATCTTTGCACATATACTATAAGGACAATGAGAACTGAATCCCACTTAATAGCATTACTTGAGGAACAGAACAGAAGATCCTAAATGATGGACACGTGCTCTATTGGAGAGGTAAATCCCAACGGAGCAAGCAGGAATTAGGGAAAAGTTTTAGTTCACAAACGTTGGAATCGTGGAATTCTATAGTATAAACGAAGGAGTGGCTTCAGTAACAATAAAACTAAACAATAGGTACAACTTAAAGATTGTTCAAGTCTGTGCTCCAACCTGCAGCCACAGTTGTGAAGAAATGGACATCTTCTATGAAGATGTCCATTAAGCCAGCGAGAGACTTAAAAACCCATTTCACAATAATTATGGGAAATTTTAATGCCAGAATAGGTAGAAAGCCAGAAGGAGAAACCATAGTAGGGTATCACGGAATAGGCACTAGGAATGAGAGGGGACAAATGCTAATCAACTTTACTGAGGCTCGATCATTCAAATCATGAATACACGAAAAAAAAGACTACAGCGGAAGTGGACATGGAAGCCGCCATCTGACATCAAAAACGAAATTGACTTCATAATTTTAAATAGGCGCGATATTAAGTAAATGTTGGCAGCGACCATTGAATAGTCCGTGGCCAAATTAAATTACACCTCAGAAAGGAAAGGAGTAAACTTATACGAAAACCGCATCCAAATTTAGCTAACTTGAAGACCAGATCGACAGAATTTAACCTAAACATCCAAAACAGATATTCACTTCTCAGCGGCGAAGATCTCAACATTGACCAAATCAACAAACAGTTCAATGACATAATAAAGGCAGTTGCACTTGAAGTAGGTGGTAAGAACATCAAGCAAAGCTCCAGCAAGTTCTCGGTAGAAACTAAAGAGCTTATGCAAAAACGTAGGGTCATGAAAGTATCGTCAAACAGGGACAAGAAAGAATTAGCCGAACTAACACAGGCTATTACTAAAAAGAAGAGGAAAGATGTATGGTAATTCAATACTTAAATAATAAATGAAACAGTGATCTCAGGTACTAGCATGAACACAGTTAAAAGGAGACTTGGAATAGGGAGAAGTCCATTGTATGCAATAAAGAAACCAGATTGAGAAGTGACATATAATAAGAATGAAATCTATACAACTAAAATGAACAGCCACGGATAGAAGCGAATGCGGTAACTAGCGACGTACCTAACGTCACGACAGAAGAAATAAAAAGAGTACTTAAAGGCATGAAGAGAGGGAATACACCAGGGGAAGACAGGATTAGCAAAGACCTTATAATAGATGCATTGGTTAAAGATTTAATTTTTAAACATAATGGCAAGGAGCCTCTTAGTAAGTTACTGTGTCTGCCAAAGGCGCTCCAGCCTAGACTGATGCGTCACTTGATTTCCTCTTCACTAGTTATGTTTGTCTTTACGAGTTGCCCTAGGTACATATATTTGTCCACTCCTCAAGTGCTTCGCCTTGCACATGTATCTGTTCGTAATGAACCCTACTATAAGTGCCCAGAGAAGGATGGAGAGGTTGATGCTGGATCAGGGAACAGACAAAAGTGGAAGATATACTTAGGAGCATCGAGAAGAAAAAATGGCAATGGGCAGGTCATATACATCAGATACAGGACAGCAGATGGACGAAGAATGAAACAGACTGGATTACAGAAAATAAAAGGACAAGATAGCGTAAAGAAATTGCGAAATTTGGGGCCAAGACTGAAAACAAAAAACACAAGACAGACAAAGTTGAAAAAAATTGGGAAAGGCCTACGTTCTTCAGTGGATTGACTCAGGCTGATGATGATGATGATGATGATGATATATATATATATATATATATAATATATATATAATATATATATATATATATATATATATATATATATGTGTGTGTGTGAAAATGAAAACAGCCACAGTAAGAAATAAAAATAAATCGTTTCAAACTTTTCAGGAGTTCCTCTTCTGACGAATAATAAATCGAAATGGATACATAGAGAGAATTTTGACAAGATGATCTTGTAGTAGAGAGACGGAACGAAGAGCTGAACCAGGTCTCAGGAAGAGGGTCAATGTCGAAGAGTTTAGGGAAAGCTTTGCTAACTAACGACGAGGTAAGGTCACCCAAGCGCCATTGACCAACACTGAAGTTAAAATTATGCAATTTTCTAATCAAGAGCTGCTAACATTTTTCTTTTAAACGAATTTGCTGATTAATGTATTAATTTAGTGCTTTTCCAGTTAAGCTGGCGACCTTTATCACGTAAATGAATGAAACACGCTTTTGATTCTCTGGCATATTTAACATCACGTTTATGCTCATTAATTCTTTTTTTTCGAAAGCTCTGCCGGTTTTGCCTATGTAAAGCTTGGGACAGTCCTTACAGGGAATAATGTAAATACCTGGAGAAGTCTCAAGAGCACCGGTAGCCGCTTTGTGCTTAAAACTCACTAATTTCTTGCCGCGCGTCGTCAAGTTTCTAACCTTATCCATGAAACCCATCGAATGTTTAATAAGACTTTCAGAAAAGGACCCCGTAAAAGGAGATAATACACTCGCTAGCCAAGATAGTGGGGCAGATAAGTGAAACAATCGTTCATTTGATGATACAAGCATGAAATTTGGCATAATTATTTATTTTGTATTATATTTTGAAAAAAAAGTGCTAGCCATCTGAAATTCCAATATGGCGGTCGTTTTCCAAGATGGCCGCCAGATGGTCCTTTTTAAGACAAACTATTGCAGTACGACGTGCAAATAAAGTTTTTACTAAGATACTTGAGTTCCCTTTGCCTGAGTTTGATGTGGGACCACCACTAATCATGCTGAGGGTCCAATTAGGCAGCCATTTTACAAGATGGCCGCCAAATTGCGTCATATACTACATATGCCAAAGTCCAAGATTCCATGTTTCAAACAATACTCAACCTACTATGGCCAAAAGTCCATTCACTGTTCATCAGATTAGGAATTCTGGCAAGGGTAAGTACAGAGTAGAGTACAGAATAGTCCATTCTTACACACTTGCACCTTCAACCACACTCTGTCTTGCATCCACACTTTGTCAGTTCATGGCAGCTCTTGGAAGCGGGTTCCAGCGTTGTCCATACAACTTCCCAATCATCACCTTTTTTTGACCATCCCCACTCGGAAGGACACTGAGATTCTGGCTGACGATTGACCAAATATGACCTGCTTGGTAGGCTGCTCGTTTGGCATGTTACTTCAGTACACTTTGTGTTGGTGGAATCATGTCATATGACCTCTGTTTTCGCACAAAGAGATCAAGCCTTGGCCTCGTCTACAGAAGATGTTGTACTCGACCGGTCAACATAAGAACCACATATTTTCCAGAACATGTAGATCTGACTCCTCAATCTCAGATGGCCTGCAGCTAAGTTTTGCAAAGGTGGCAGAGGCACCACTGAAGACATTCCATGTCTGCCATGCTGTCTTTTTCCCTTTGCCCTTGAAACCTGACACAACGTCACACCCAGTAAAGGCAGGAAGAATAGCATCCCGTGGTCTTTTCTGGTCCTGAGGTGGACACCAGGTCATGAATAGGAATCCATCTAGTGTGCTCACCTTTTCCAAATCTAATCCACATTTGCTCCAGGCCGATTGATTTGAGAAAAGGCATCTGTGATATGGCGATCACAATGACGTCCGTGTCGTTTGTGTCGATCATAAAAGATTTAAAGCCTTCCGAAGTTGCATGCCAGGCATGTAAGAATATACGTGTGTCAGCCTCCTCATGTGTACAGGGAGCCAATTCCTCTAGGCTCATGTTTGGTGTAACTGGCACTCGTAAGGGCGTCTTCTTCCTTCGTCACAATGACTACATTTTCCGTAGTCATTTTAGCTACTGCATCAGCAAGAAAATGGAAGAGCTCTGTCTTGTTTGCACAGTCGCGGAGGAAACTCTTCCAGTTTGTAGGCGTTTTGCTCTTTTCAGTAACTCTCCTCCTGATAGCTTTTCCTCGTTTCGATCTAGCTTCCGACTTCAGACTTCACTTATGATATACATCAAAGATGATGTATGATTCTTCGAAAGTCTTTGATGTCTTTGGTACAACTGCATTTACCAGTGATAAGCCATCCACAATGAGGACATCCGAGTCTAAACTTGACTCAGGTAGTGTCACTTTCGCCTGGAGAACATCCACCAAATCGGCCTTAGTACATGCGCGTAGATTACCTTTCTTGCTAAGTGAAGGAGGGTAAGGCTGGTTCTCATGTCTGAAAAATTCTTGTAGATCACATCCTCTCGTTTGGCAGGAGATAAACAGGCGAGAAAACAGTTGACAGTCCTCCTTAAGTGCTTTAGTCTCAGATACTTTGGATGACTCTGGCCCAGTTTTGAAGAAGCCCGTATTTTCTTTTTTATTGGCTTGTAGAAGAAATCTCTATCAGACTGTAACTTCTCCATGAATATTTTGAATGTTCTTTTCCTCTCTCATGATGCGTTGCAATAGTTGAGCAGCGAAGGGTCTACTATGTCATTCGTATCCAGCCTTAAAAGATCATCTGTCTCTTCTGCGAATGGATTGCCCATTTCCTCTATCACTATGGTGAGTTTGTGTACTTTTTCCAGGAACATCTTCTGAGTACTTGGGGACTGATCGTGGTGACGACTGGATTTCTTTACATCTTTACTCCCGGATGCTGTTTCGCAGTTTGATACCATTGGCCTTATTTCTGTCCAGCGACCCTCCATCTTCGAAGAGCAGACGATCCTCTGTCAGATAATAGCTCCCCGTCCCTTTGATGAGTGCATTATTTTGCTCATGGGCTTGGTCAATAGCCATCGAGGAGAAGCTCCTCTCTGATTTGTGAATTACGAAATTCCCCTCATGGAATTCTTTGGCGACCTCTGGGTGTTGCTTCTCTAGGCTTAGCATATCACGAAGATGAA
Source organism: Penaeus monodon (assembly GCF_015228065.2). NCBI lineage: Eukaryota > Metazoa > Arthropoda > Malacostraca > Decapoda > Penaeidae > Penaeus > Penaeus monodon. The sequence continues at coordinate 5,171,223 of NC_051426.1, read as the reverse complement.
CTGAAACCCATCGCGCGTAATTAACATTGTTGTTTGCGAAGAAGTATGGCGTCAGTTCTGACAGTGATTCACGATAGAGGGTAAAGTTTCCTTCTCTAAATGCTCATATAATTGTGAAAATGGTCAGCTCCATGTTGAGAATCAAGAACCAAAAATTAAACTGTGGGCTCTTATTCTTTTGTGCATCACACCATTCTTCCAACGTGATGGCAGGAACCCTACCAAATGCACCAGAGATACTGCAAAGAAGGCAAATACGTCAATAATTTTAAACCAAGATGTAAAACATTGAGCGCTTTTATGGTTTACCATTGTTTTTCCATTAACCGGTGGCCATCTTGGATATAATGGACGCCATATTGGAATTTTTGATGGCTAGCACTTTTTTCTCAAAACATGACCTACATAGCACATTCACACCAAATTTCATGCTTGTATCACCAACTGAATGATTCTAGTCCAAAATCACACGTGGCTGCTCCACTAAGAGTCTAAAGGACGATATATATATATATATATATATATATAATATTTTATATAAATATATATATGACTCTGTATATAATATATATATAAAATAAAATATAAATATATATATATATTTTATAAAAATATTTTATATTTTACTAAAAATATATATTTTAAAATATTTTAAAATATATACTAATATATATTATATATATATATATATATTTTAAAATATATATTTTAATTTTATAATATTTATTATTAATTATATATATATAAATAGAAAAATATATATATATAAAATATATAAAATTATATATATTTTATATATATAATTATATATATATATATTATATATAATTTCGCCCTTTAATCTTAGGGGAGCGCAGGGGTGTTTTTGGACTAGAATAAATTCAGTTGGGAAAAAGCAGAAATTTGGTTTGTGAATGTGCTATGTAGGTCATTTTTTGAGAAAAAAGGTAGCCCCCAAAAATTCCAATATGGCGCCCAATTATACCCAAGAGGCCCCCCGGTTTTAAGGGAAAAAAAAAATGGAAAACCATAAAAGGCTAAGGGTTTTACATTTTGGGTTTAAAAATTTTTGGACGTTTTTGCCTCTTTGCAGTATTTTGGGTGCTTTGGGTGGGTTCCTCCCATCATTTGGGAAGAATGGTGTGAGCCCCCAAAAGAAAAAAAAGGCCCACATTTTAAAATTTTTGGGGTTCTTGATTAAAAAACTGGAGGACCATTTTCACAATTATATGAGCATTTAGAAAAGGGGAAACTTTACCCTCTACGTGAATAAATTGTCAAAAATTAAGGGCCAACTTTTTCGCAAACAACAATGTTAATTACGCGCGATGGGTTCATTTCATTTCGTGATATGCTAACCCCTAAGAAGCAACCCCCAGAGGTCGCCAAAAAATTTCCCATGAGGGGAATTTCGAATTAACAAATCAGAGAGGAGCTTCTCCCGATGGCTATTGACCAACCCCAAGACCCAAAATTTAAAGGGCACTAAATCAAAGGGGACGGGGGAGCTATTATTTCTGACAGAGGTCCGTTGCCCCTTGAAGAGGGGTGGTCGCTGGCCCAAGAAAAACCCAAATTTGTATCAAACTGCGAAACAGCACCCGGGGAAAAGAAAAAGATTTTAAAAAAAACCCAGTGGGTCACCCGACAGTCCCCAAGTATCGGGAAGATTTTCCGGGAAAAAGTACACAAACTCACCATATTGATAGGGAAAAAGGGGCAACCCTTTCGCAAAAGAAAACAGAGGATTTTTTAGGTGAAAAGGAATGACTTTAGTGGCCCCTTCTGCTCCCAAACATTTAAAGCATCATGAGAGAGGAAAAGAAACAGTTAAAAAATTTTGGGGGAGAAGTTGCGTCTGATAGAAAATTTTTTCCTACAAGCAATCAAAAAGAAAAATTTACGGCTTCCCCCCAAAAGGGGCCCAGAGTCATCCAAAGTATTGAGCCCTAAAGCATTTAAAAGGGGGACTGTAAATTTTTTCCCCGCCCTGTTATCTCCTGCCAAACGAGAGGATGTGATTACAAAAATTTTTTCCAGACATGAAAACCCGGGCCTTCCCCTCCTTCACTTAGCAAGAAAGGTAACTACCGCAGGTCAAAGGGCGTTTTGGTGGATGTTTAAAAGGCCCGAAATTTGCACTACCTGAGTAAAGTTTAGACTCGGAGCCCTTTCATTGTGGATGGTTTATCACGGGTAAATGCAGTTGTACCAAAGACATCAAAGATTTTCGAAGAATAAATTACATCTCTTTGATGTATATCAAAGTGAAGTCTAAGTGGGAAAGCTAGACCCCCCCGGAAACGAGGAAAAGTTCAGGAGGGGGGTTACTGAAAAGAGCAAAACCCCTACAAAGGGGAAGATTTTCCCCCGCGATGTGCAAAAAAAGGAAAAGAGCTCTGCCATTTTCTTGGATGCAGTAGCTAAATGATAGGGAAAATGTATTTCATTGTGCGAAGGAAGAAGACCCCTTACGAGTGCCAAAGTTACCCCCAACATGAGCAGGGAATTGGCTCCCGAAAAACATGAGGAGGTGACACAGATATTTTTACATCCCTGGCAGCAACTTGGGAAAGGTTTAAATCTCTTTTTGATCGACAAAAACCGCAGGGGACGTCTTTTGTGAGTCGCCTTTCCCCCAGTGCTTTTTCTAAAAATCAAAGGCCTGGAGAAAAATGTGGTTTAGTTTTGGAAAAAGGTGAGCCCCACTAGATGGTTCCCTTTTTTTCATGACTGGTGTCCACCTCAGGCCCAAAAAAAAGCCCAAAGGGATGCATTTTCCATGCCTTTAAATGGGGGGGGGGGAAAAAAGGGTTGTGCAGGTTTAAGGGGCAAAGGGAAAAAGCCCAGCAGGGCAGACAGGGAAAATGTTTTCAGTGGTGCCTCTGCCACCTTGAAAAATTTAGCGGCCCCATCTGAGATTGAGGAGTCAGACCCACAGTTTTGGAAAAAAAATGTGGTCTTATGTATGAACCCGGGCGAGTACAAAAAAATTTTTGTAGAAGAGGAAAAGGTTGATCTCTTTGTGCGAAAAAAAGAGGTAAATGAAAATGATTCCACCAACACCCAAAAGGGATGAAGTAACATGGCAAAAGAAACAGCCTACCCCAAACAGGTAAAATTTGGCAATCGAGCCAGAATCTCAGGTCCTTCCCAGTGGGGGTGGTCAAAAAAGGGGAGGGTTTGGGAAGTTTTATGGACAACGCTGGAAACCCCCTTCCCCCAGCTGGCCCTGAATGACAAAATTGGATGCAAGACAGAGTTGGGGAAATGCAAGTGTGTAAAGAATGGAATATTTTACTCTACTCTGTATTACCCCCGCCAGAATTTCCCAATTGTTTAACAGTGAAGGGGCTTTGGCCATAGTAGGTTGAGTATTGTTTGAAAACATGGAATCTTTTGGGCTTTTGGATATGAGTATATGACGCAATTTGGCGGCCATCTTGTAAAATGGCTGCCTAATGGACCCTCAGGGAGATTTGGGTGGGGCCCACATCAAAATCAGGCAAAGGGAACTCAAATATCCCTTTGTAAAAAATTTTTTTGCACGGCGTACTGCAAAGTTTGTCTTAAAAAGGGGCCACTGGCGGCCCTTTGGAAAAACGAAACCGGGCCCTTTGGAATTTTAGAGGGGTAGCACTTTTTTTTAAAAAATTTAATTTCAAAATAAATAATTATGCCAAATTTCATGCTTGTATCATCAAATGAAAAGATTTTTTCACTTAAACTGCCCCCCTATCTTGGCTAGCGAGGTATTATCTCCTTTTACGGGTCCTTTTTTGAAAGTCTTTTTAAAAAATTCGATGGGTTCATGGATAAGGTTAGAAACTTGGGGCGACGCGCGGGAAAAAAAATTAGTGAGTTTTAAGCACAAAGCGGCCCACCCGGGGCTTTTTGAGGGGGTTTTCCCGGTTTTACATTACCCTGAAGGACTGCCCAAACTTTTTCATAGCAAAAACCCGGGGAAAAGCTTTCGAAAAAAAAGAAATTAATGGCATAAAAGGGGAGGGTTAAATATGCCCGAGAATCAAAAGGTGTTTTATTTTTTTAGTGATTTAAAAGGGGCCGCTTAAAATGGAAAAAGCAATAAATTAATACATTAATCAGCAAATTTCGTTTAAAAAAAAAAAAGTTAGCAAACTTTGATTAGAAAATTTCAAATTTTTAAATTCATGTGGTAAAAAGGCGCTTGGGGACCTTACCTGTTGTTAGTTAGCCAAAAACTTTCCCCAAACTCTTTGACATTGACCTCTTCCCGAGTGGTTTAGCTTTCGTTTTCCCTCTCTTTACACAAGAAACCTTTGTCAAAATTTTTCTTATGTATCCATTTTTATTTTTTTTTCGTCAGAAGAGGAACTCCCGAAAAGTTTTAAAACGATTTTTTTTTATTTTTTACTGTGGCTGTTTTTTATTTTCACACACACAAATATATATATAAAAATATATATATATATTAAAATATATATATATATATTAAAAATATATATAATATAATATATCATCCCTCATAATCATCATCATCCTGAGTCAATCCACGAAAAACGTAGGCCTTTCCAAATTTTGTTTAATTTGTCTGTTTTTTGTGTTTTTTGTTTTTTATCTTGGCCCCAAAAATTTTGCAATTTTTTTACCCCTATCTTGTTTCCTTTTTTTTTTCTGTAAACCAGCCCGTTTCATTCTTCGTAATTTGCTGTATGGGACTGATGTATTGACCTGCCCCCTTTCCATTTTTTTTTCCGTGCTCTAAAATATTCTTCCCCCTTTGTCTGTTCCTGATCCCGCATCAACCTCCCAAACCCTTTTCTGGGCACCTTTTAGTAGGGTTCATTACGAAAGATACAAAGTGAAAAGGGGAAAACACTTGAGGAGTGGACAAAAATATGTTTTTTAGGGCAACTCCGGGAAGACAAAAATAAAATAAATGAAGAGGAAAAACAAGTGAGCATCCGTTAGGCTGGAGCGCCTTTTGGGGACACAGTAACTTAATAAAAGGCCCCTTGCCAATGTTTTAAAAAATTAAAAACCTTTTAAACCCAAAGGGATCTATTTTAAGGGGCTTTTCCCAATCCGTCTTCCCCCGGGGGATTCCTCTTTTTTCAGGGCCCTTTAAAATACTCTTTTTTTTTCTTCTGTCGTGGACGTTAAAGGGACGTGTGTTTCCGCATTGCTTCTATCCGTGGGGGGTTTTATTTTAGTTTTATAGATTTATTCTTATTTTTAGTCAATTCTCAAAACTGGTTTCCCTTTTTGCATACAATGGGGTTCTCCCCTATTTCCCCAAAATCCCTTTTAAAATGTGTTTATGTAGTACCGAGATCCAAATGTTTCATTTATTATTTTAAATATTTAATTTTCCATACATTTTTTCCTCTTCTTTTTAGTAATAGCCTGTGTTAGTTCGGCTAATTCTTTCTTGTCCCTGTTTGACGATACTTTCATGACCCTACGTTTTTGCATAAGCTCTTTAGTTTCTACCGAGAACTTGCTGGAGCTTTGCTTGATGTTCTTACCACCTACTTCAAGTGCAACTGCCTTTATTATGTCATTGAACTGTTTGTTGATTTGGTCAATGTTGAGATCTTCGCCGCTGAGAAGTGAATATCTGTTTTGGATGTTTAGGTTAAATTCTGTCGATCTGGTCTTCAAGTTAGCTAAATTTGGATGCGGTTTTCGTATAAGTTTACTCCTTTCCTTTCTGAGGTGTAATTTAATTTGGCCACGGACTATTCAATGGTCGCTGCCAACATTTACTTAATATCGCGCCTATTTAAAATTATGAAGTCAATTTCGTTTTTGATGTCAGATGGCGGCTTCCATGTCCACTTCCGCTGTAGTCTTTTTTTTCGTGTATTCATGATTTTGAATGATCGAGCCTCAGTAAAGTTGATTAGCATTTGTCCCCTCTCATTCCTAGTGCCTATTCCGTGATACCCTACTATGGTTTCTCCTTCTGGCTTTCTACCTATTCTGGCATTAAAATTTCCCATAATTATTGTGAAATGGGTTTTTAAGTCTCTCGCTGGCTTAATGGACATCTTCATAGAAGATGTCCATTTCTTCACAACTGTGGCTGCAGGTTGGAGCACAGACTTGAACAATCTTTAAGTTGTACCTATTGTTTAGTTTTATTGTTACTGAAGCCACTCCTTCGTTTATACTATAGAATTCCACGATTCCAACGTTTGTGAACTAAAACTTTTCCCTAATTCCTGCTTGCTCCGTTGGGATTTACCTCTCCAATAGAGCACGTGTCCATCATTTAGGATCTTCTGTTCTGTTCCTCAAGTAATGCTATTAAGTGGGATTCAGTTCTCATTGTCCTTATAGTATATGTGCAAAGATTAATCAATGTGGGCGGCCCGTTTTTAACCAGGGATTCTTAGCACCCTCTGCTCCGGAGCGATCCTGATTGCCGCCTTAACCAGGGGCTCCTTCGCCTCCGGTAATTGACGGCCATTGCTCTGTTTGTGCAGTCATGTATTTTCTTATTTTTTATTAAGAGGTAGGCAGCCGAGTTACCTCCCACCTACTGGTTTAGCTGTATCTTGCTGGATAGGGGAGTAGTTTAGCCGGGATGCCACTGATAAGCCCCTCCAGCAGGGTTGGCCCTGTCTAGTGTGGACTTATGAGCAGCCTGCTCACTACGCCAAGGTATAGTCCTGTGAGCATAGGCTTGAATATCAGAAGTGTATATATGTTTGATTATATTTTATACGCTAATTTTGTTTATGCGTATGTACGCCCAGTGCAGACACAGTTGTTCACCCGTACCACGCATATGTTCATTCTCGTGCATCGCAAGCATATACCTTTACATATGCTCCCGTGCATATGATATGTATACACGCTCCTACATTATGCACAACTACACACATGAACATGCATACACCCACATATATGCGAACACATCCTGTACACATACTTATGACTATACATACACATACAAATATAGCTATAAGTACGCTGACACACATGTGTATGCGCACATACGTTTATGAGTACATATAAGTGCTCACCCACATATATATGTACAGACCTGTACATGCACATATATGTAAACATATATATATAAACATACACATTCATGCACACACACAAACATATACACACAAACGTACGTATATAAATACACACATACATACATATACATACATACACATATACATACACGCATACAAATACATACACGCATACAAATACATATACACATGTACATATACATACATACATACATACATACACACATACATATACACATATATACCCCCACACCTACATATTTACATACATATACATGCACATAAACACACTCGGACGCACACATACATACATATACATATATGGATATATACACATATATGCACAGATATACATATCTATGTACATAATGCTTCTCTTGCATACACACATGGACATGTACACATACACATGCATACACCTGCAAATTTCCATGCATACACTAACACTCATGCACAAACATTTGAACAGCGTCTGCATGAGCGCACACACGCACTTTCATTATTAAGAGCCCATGCATTATAATGCGTATAAATTGTAGGCTTGCACAGAGGGGCTGAGGGAAGGAGGCGGGTGATGTGGGGGAAGAGGATTTCGGACGACGTTGGAAGGGGTAAGGATGGGGTTTGGGGTTAGAGGAAGTTAGAAAGGTGATTTTGTATCTGTTAGTATTCGGAAAGGTGTCGCATTCCTTAGCGGTTGCTAAGCCTACCGGCTTGCGCCCTCGGCCGACCGCGGCCACGGGGTCAGCGTCTGGCACTGGACTGAGGTGCCATTGCTTGAATTATGCTTTGTGAATGCTTAATATATCTGGCGGATCTTTTGTCGAGTGGCTGATTATATTTGTTGCTTAAAGGTAACCATGTTAGACCTACCTGATTTTGTGATGTACTGTACTTGCATACTGGCAATTTGGCTGTTGCTTAGTGAATCTACTTGATGAATACTGTGGTACCTGTGATTTGGCTGTCACTCGGCGACCGGTGAGGCTGGTCATTTTCGAATGATCTGTAATTGGTATTCTTTCTGGTGGGGGAATGTTATTTCTTTTTTTCCGATGATTCTATATACTGTGGTAACTCTCGATGAGCATTGGGACATGACCTGTATTAGAACGGAAATGGAACCTAGCATTCCTAGTTGTCACTTCTGGATCCCTGTAGTTTAAAAGGTCCACGTGTGCACGGTCCAATATTGAATCTTATAAACTTATGAGACGTATGGATAAATTATTATTTCTATTTTTGGTTGGAATATAAGCTCTATATATTCACGAATCTTTCTTCTGTAGCACTACCACAAATCACTTCTCACTCGCAATTTTTAGCACTTATATCACTGACCTACCACGACACCTCTTTACTCATTGCCAGATACTATATCCCTCATAATATATATATATATATATATAATATATATATATATATATATATATATATATATATATATATAAACAATATATATATTATTTATATAAATAATATATATATTATTTATATAAATAATATATATATTATTTATATAAATAATATATATATTATATATATATATAGTAATACTCGTGGATTTTACTGTTAATGGTTAAAAGCAAAACAAATGTGCTAGACATCTAAGGTCATGTGGCACTATAGGAAGGTACAGAAAAGGGTTAGTGAAAGGTAGTTGACTTAGTAGTTATTTGCTCGTCAACTATCTAGAATATTCAGAAAGTGAAAGATGGGTAAAGGAGTTGACGAGTGAATGGGTTAAGGTAGGGTTAGATCAAGTGAAGGATATGTATGCGAATATTCCAGTGTAGGAGAGCTATACTTTAGTTGATCTATGAGTGATGATAACGGTTACAGTGCGTGTTGGAGAGTTTGAAGGGGATGGAGCTAGGGGGTGAGATAAGGAATGAGAGGGGTAGGGTATGGATAGGGGTATGGGATATCGGGAGGGGTATCAGGAGGTGGAGAATCTGGGGAAGGGCATAGTTGTGACATAAGGGATTAACGTGTGTACCCAGGAGGGAGTGGAAAGGATAGAGGGAGAGTTAATGTAGGTAAAGCTGGAGCAAGGGGGGATGGGCTGTGTTGAGAGGGAGTAGGAGGAAGGGGTGTAGGGGGAATGTGAGTAGATGATTGATTGCAGTAGATATTGAAGTGTTTGGGTTTAGAATGGGGAAGGTAGGAGACAGAAGTGGGGAAGCAGGACGTAGGAGGGATAGGTATAGGGGATGTAGGAACGTCTTGGTAGAGAGGGGAGGGGCAGAGCGAGCGACATACTGTAGTAGGGGGTAAGAGAAAAACCTCGTCGACATGCTTCCTGTCTGGCTTCAGGTAGAGTGATTCCAAGGCATTGACGGGAAGGAGGTTGGTATGGTAGGACAGAGAGGGATTCTCCACCAAAGTAAACATTAAAGGGGAAGTCATGTCTACGGAAAGTAATTTTGGCAATGCTAGTGGGGTTCTTACTATGACCTCTGGGAGGAATGGAGTAGCACTGTACTGATATGGCATCATAGTCCGGGAGGCAGGCAAGTAAGTCTTCTGCACAGTCTGACCAATTTTTGTTGCAGATAGGGCAGTTTGCTGGGGAGATGGATACAGTTCCAGTGCAAGTATTGAGGGTTGGGTGTGGTTCTGCAGGAATTGGGTTACCGGGGAGATAAGTTAGCGTTAATAATGCTATAGCTTGGGTTTCAGATGTTCCTATGACGAGACGGGAACGGTCGGGTCGGCTTCGGAATGAGACTTTGCCTACTTGTTTTTGGAGGCATTGCTGGAAGAGGAGTGTTGTTAGAGTAGGGAGCTGTGGGAGGGATCACGAAAAATCGGTCCCATCCGGCTGGGCTAAATAGAGTAGTTAAGATATTTGTAGAGATGGGGGTGGTAGAAGGACGGGGGCGTGTAGAAGAGGGAGTAGTGTTGAGGGAGGTAGTATCATGGAGAGATGGGCAATAAAGCTGTAAAGTAGTAATAAAGGAGGATGGGATAGTTTATGAAGAAGACTGTGGGGATAGATGTGATGGAGTTGAGCATGTTGGGAGAGTAGGAATGTCTCCTGGAGACTGAGGGTTGATTTGGGTGGATAACGTACTAGTAGGCATTGAGGAAGGAGTGGTAGTTGGTGTCCGGAGCCGTGGTCAAAGGAGAGCCTGGGGTCGGCGAATCGGGAGAGTTTGAATTGGTGGGGCTATTTGATGAAGGGGCAAGCCTCATTGCCCCTAATAAGGGTATACCATCATTATTGCCCAAGGTATGCCTGGAGTCTGTTGGGGAGAGAAACAATCCACCCCTCAGGATCCCCTTGAGGGGTAAGGGCTAGACGACTAGAGCAGGGGAATACCGTGCCCATGGCTCCCTCAGGCCGTTCAGGACTGGCACAAAGTCAGCCTCTCATGCTTTCAGCAGGGCTCTCACACCTTAGGGAGTAGATAGTAGAAGTGGCTGGGAAGGGTCGGAAACGAAAAAGCAGGAGGGGAAAAAAGACCATGCAAAATTAGTTGAGTCGAGGACTGAGGCTCAAGGAAGGAGAGATCCCCAGCATTGGGTGCCAGTCCCCGTCTCCTAAGCCCCATCACGATAACAAAGGGCAAGGGAGTGGAGGGGGGGGGGGGTAGTCATGAATACATGGCTGTGAGTGTCGTCGTTTTAATAATTTCTAATTTTTTTGTTTATTTATTGAAAAAAGTCAGCTGCGTCAGCATCCAATGTCATTAGTGGCGTATTAAAAATAGTGATAGCATGAGGATTGGGGGTAAATCCCCCAGGTAAGGAAGTGCTATATGACAGCAAAGGTCATATGGCGTCTCGGCAAAGTAGAGTAGTGAAAAGGGTTAGGAAAGAGTTAATGACTAGGGTAAAATTACAGGTTCAACAGTACTAGAGGGCGGTATGGTAGTGAAAACTGAAGAGAAAGGAGATAAGGGAGTAGGAAGCATTATGATACTGTGGCGAAAACGTATAAAAATTAGGACGAGTGGACAGAACAAGGGGAAAGGAAAGGAAAAGGAGAGGAGGAGAAGAAAA
>NC_051426.1:5121651-5124151 GCF_015228065.2 Penaeus monodon | reverse complement strand
GTGGTGTGTATATATATAATGGACTACCTGTTTTTAATATAAAGCTTCTGCAGCTGATTTCATATTTGTTCATGGCTGCATTAAAGCCAGCAAGAAAGAGAGCAAAGCCATAAGTGAAAATCTTGTTCTCTGGGGTTTTGTAATATCTTGAAAATCCTATTGATGGCTTGCCTCTGGTTGGAGAGGAAGTGAAGTTCTTCTATGATAAATCAGGAGCTAAAATGAAGAAGAAGAAGAAGGTAAAAGAAAAAAGAAAAAGAAAAAGAAGAAAAAAATAATAATAAAAAACATGTACACCTGCTAGTCTACCTGTGGTCACCTGTTTTTTGCCACTTTCCTGGAGGTCTGGCCAAAAACTGGCAATCTTTCCTTCCACGACTCTTCTGTCCTGAATGAGGTGTATGGAGTGCCACCTAGTATTTCCGGCACTGTTTGACGTGTTTCCTTGTAACCATGATATACCCCACTTACCCCTACTCCCCTAGTAAGCCCTCATCTCCCCGAGCAAATCACTTCGTTGCATTCTCCTCTCGCTTTCTTCTTTTAAGCAGAGAATAGTAAACATAAGGTAGTAGACTAAATCTCGCACTACATGGCATATCCCGTCCAGCCTCGTCCCCCTCTGATCATTTCCTCTCTCATGGTTCCTCTCCACACTAGGCCCTATACTATTACATATCCTGCTATATCTCATTCATTACTGATTAATATGATAACAAAGTGATTTCATATAGACTATGTTTTACTTACATATTTATTATAATTTAACTTCCCTTTGCATTCAGATGTAATAGATAAATACATTTTATTTTACAACTTTGCTAAAACTGTGTATTTGAGCTAAGACAATTAAATCTACATGTTCATGTGCATAAAACTGAGATCTTTAAATGCTTGCTCCAATATATTTGCCTCAGCAAAACTTGAAAAAAAAGCAGACCAATTTTGCAGGCAGTTAATATTCAGAAAACCTCATGACTGATCATGACAATATTGGTACAGATGGATTCCTGTAACTCACTACTACCCAAACAAATAGAAATTATGTTACAGACCCCCCCCCCCATACCTAAACTCTTGGCCCCCAGTAGCAGGGGAGGCCATGAAAGGTACCTGGGAAAACATAGAGAATTGATCGATCTATAGTCAAATGCAGGAGCGAGGACCCCTGCAATCTCCCCACGGGATGCTGCTGCACCCCGTCTCCGCTCAAGTAAGCAAAGAATCTACCATGCATGAACGGCAGGATAGGTGATACGATAGACTTGGCATCAGGTGCTCCTAGGATTCTTTATCTTGCAGGATGGGGGTTGGGGGGAGGTAGTCCCCAAGGAGGAGGGTTGCAGGGGGCAGAGCCACCTCATTAAGACAATTTAGTGACTTATTCTATACATATTATTATTATTATTATAGTGATGTATTTCATGTATATTGTCTACATTTTACCCTTCAATTTCCCTGGTACCCTTCATTCCTTCCCCTGCTATCTGGGCCATTAATGCGGGAGTTTGGGGGGTTCCACCGTATAATCCCTATATAAATGTGCATGAGTTAGTGTGAGGAATCCATCCATGTCAAAATTGTTGTGATCAGTTATGAGAAGGTATCTAAACAATTACCTTGGGAGTTAAAGGACCCATTACACTAGCACTTTCCCATCAATTTTTGCACTTTCATATGAACTCTGCACATGCAATAGTCAGATCCCAATCAAACTGGCAGAGTATCCCTGTAAAGCAACGGTCACACTAGTCTTCTCTGTCCAGGGATCCCTAAACAGCCATACTGAGTGCTATTCAGCTTCCGAGCAGGACTGGTCACACTATGCACAGTCTCTCTGTGGGGACACATCTTACCTGGTAAGACGTAAGTGTCTACAATGGATGAACTACACATTGATGAAAGTCATGGATTCTATGAATATCATTGCATTTCAATTGAAACAATAAAAAAGAATACACTAAATTTAGAAAAAACAATCCACCCATTTTATTATTTATCACGCATCATACAACCTTGCCGGTAATTCATACTTCAACAGAAACAGAATATCTGAGAATATTTTTATTTCCAACAGCATATACCACTATTAGTGTAATAAAAAATGTGAGATGAAATTTTTTGACCGATAAAAACTAAAGATGAGAGGAAATGAATACAATAAATAGAGTAAAATATCATTCATTGTTGATTGTGACACAGACTTGCCAGCCGTACGATTATATTCTCTGCAAAATAAAGTTTCTTGTTGATTTCATCCATTATTGTTATATATAATTTTCTACAATCTTGATATTTGTGAGATGTATTTGATAAATGTACTCTAGTTCTCACTTAGTGCACTAAGGAGTAAATAATGTCTGAAGTGTGCTCCATGTCTTCGGCAAGTTGCAGTGGCCGTTTGTTTGCTTTCCTTCTCAAGTGAATTTTTGTCTGAATAACCTTTAAAATTTTACTGAGGTATCATTACTAGTTATAATAAATATTACTTATTTTTACA
>NC_051426.1:5109151-5114151 GCF_015228065.2 Penaeus monodon | reverse complement strand
AAATAATTGTGATAAAAACAATAATAGTGATAATAAAACTAATAATGATAAGAGTAATGATAACAATGATGCTATTAATCATAATGATAATGACAATAATAATGATAATGATAATGATGACAATAATGATGGTGATGGTGATAATTAGAATGAAAAGAATAATAATCATAATAATGACAATTATTATAATGATAATGGGAATATAAATGTTAATAATAATCATGAAAATAACAAAAATAATGATATTGGTACTGATGGCGACGCCGAAAATAATTATAATATTAGTAATGATAATGATAATAACTATAATAATGGAGATAATAATAATTATGATATTGATAATGATAGTCAAATAATATTATTTGACTAATATTAAAAACAGTAATGATAATAATGATGAAAATGATAATATCAATAACAACAACAACAACAAAGAAGGGGAGATAATCTGCAGATGCATTTGTGTTTTTTGAATTAACAAAACCACAAGACTGGGGAAATATTCTGAGTACATGAGCGTGTTTGTTCATTCTAACTGACAAAAACAGTGGTGGGATAGTTTGTCTGTTTGTGCGTTTGTTTTTAGGTTGTGTGTTTGTTTGTTATGTGTCTTTGTGTATGACTATTTGATTATTCGTCTGCGCCGAATACATGTGAGTTGCTCATCGAAATATTTCAATAGTGCATTCTCTTGCAATCCACATATAATCATACACAATTCATGCAATTTGTCAAAACATCCATATTTTTCCTTGTGTTTTAGCTTTTGTTGGATTTCTTGGCTATCGTCCAGCGGCAGGTGGCCAAGCTCACAAAGTCAATGGATCCTACTATCTGTTTCAGTCTAGATAAGTTAATCAAGTTTTGTCTCTCTTAGAAACGTGATTACTAATTGAATGTGATTATGGTCACAAAGCAGTACAGACTGGTGCAATAAATGCCTCCCATCCCCCTCCACCAGTTGACGCCCCTGGTTATCGTCGATCCTTATATATCTGGATACTGTACATTTATATACAGTAATACTAGATTTAAGGTTCAAGAGCAGACGCTTGCTTTTAAACAGGTATGTCTTGTGATCACATCAGTATCACCAGTACCACAGTGCTCACTTTTTTTCCACAAATTATACAGCAACTAGTGGTAGTAATACTACAACGGCAACATATGAAAAAATCTCTATATATTATCAGCGAATACCAGAAAAAAATATATGTATAGAAATTTAAAATACACCATTTAATCAGTATAGACTTATCATTAATCCAATAGGATTTTGTTTATGGTGTATTGAGTGTTATTCACTGTGCCCCCCCCCCCCACCCACAAACACACAAGAAAAAAAAGCTCATTGTGCTCACTTCGCTCACCGACCCCCCCCCCCAGCAAAAGCTGAAATGACGCCCCTGCATGGAGGGAATGTTTTCTCTAAATAGGGAGTGAGGTGTGTCAGTCTTGTGGCAGTGACCCAAAGGCGGGCCAACGCCCCCCCCCGTTCTTTCTTTCCTGTGGGCTGTGACCCACAGTTCTATTGTGCTTAATTTTGTGGTTTATTTGTAGGTTAGTCCACTCATTTTGCCACAGGAGATAGATTTTTATGCCTGAGATCTGTATGGACTATGCCAGGGTCCAGATCACCAAGTGACCCGGCTATTTTGATCCATAATCTACTTTAGACCACACACACTTCGTATGTCATCAGCAAAGACTCTCGCTCCATTTGTTACCAGAAACGCACTTTAATAAATTTAGTGATCTTTGACATTTATTCTTTAACTGACCAACGTGGTCTTCCCGAATCTACGATCAAAGAGTAGAACGAGAAATTTAGCTGAATTTCGAATAAGTATTGGCTGATTGTCTAGAGTTAACCTGATGTTCGACTTCCTCCTATATGAAAAAATGACCCCAATACCTTTTCTTGTGGAAAAATTAAAACCTCACAGGAGGCCCAAGTTATGAATCGTGTCCAGTGCCATTTGGATACGATTTGCCGAGAATTCTCCTTTATTGCTAGAATGCCATAATGCACAATCACCGGCGAGTTTGTCTTTTGTCTCACTGCCAGGGAGACAGCCATTAGGTGATCTGTTCCGAGAAACGGACCCAGCAGGAGTTGCCTGGACGATGTGTGATCCAGATTGTGATTAGGTGTCATCCTCCTTATGATGCTGCTTTTACTGAATTGTATTACTTAATTCTTTAACTTGATCCATTAATTTGTTAATCATTTTCCTCAAACCAGCAATTTCTTTACCCTTAGCCACTAGCTCTTGTTGGTTGTTGCTAAAGCGTAGGAAGTATTGGTTTGCTGGTCAAACCTTCAACTTTCCTCTTGGCTTCACGGTAACTAACATCACACCCTTTCATGAATGCCAATATTTCAGTCACCTTAAAGCTGCTGCACTCAGAAGTGCCAGATTGATGGGATCTCCACAATTAGCACACTTGAAAGTGTTCTCAGTACATTCAGTTATATCATAAGCTCTAGCACATTTACCACAAGTAAATTTATTAGCATCTTTATCATTGCATCATAATGAGGTGTGTCCACTTATTTGGCATCTATTATAGAGGATAGATTTTTGAACATAAAGTCGCACTTGAACAAATTCATATCAAATATTGACATCTTCGGGGATTTTACTTGAGGTAAAAAAAAAAAGAAAAAAAAAAAGAAAAAAAAAAAAAATACGGTTTTTGTTCGCACATTCCCGTTTTTCTTCCTCATGCACTTCATGCCCACTGTAGTTGGCCCTTCATGTTTTCAAGATTTTCACTTTCTTCCACTGCCCTCAAATCCCTGTGAAAGATTACTCCTTTACAGGTATTTGGGCCAACAGAGATAGTTACTTTTACCTTGAAATCATGAATCTGCATCAGTTTAATTAAGTCATTGGTCTGGGAGTTGAACTGCACTTTTACAAGGAGGCAAATTTCCGGACAAAATCGAAATCGCCGTCCACTTGACCATCAAGAACCTTCTTGATGATGATGGGTTAACGTTCAAAAGCAGCTGATTTTCATTCACGTTTTGACAGCCAAATACCTTAGTCTCTGAAGAGATTGCAAAAACTTGTCGCTCACTTTTGTCAGCAGTAGGGGTTCCTTTGTTCCAAACCGAGTTAGTCATAGAGCTGTCATGGGTCGTCCCCCCTCCTGTAGGAGAAGGGGTAGCCGGGGAATCAATCATACTGGGTTTCGGATCAAGTTCGAACCCTGCGCCCGGGGCCCGTGTTCCAGAGGGGACCTAAACCCTCTTAATTAGTGTTAACCTAACAGCAATAACAAAGTGAGAGTATGGCAGTTTTTCGTGCTCTATCCCGCCCATCCCCAGTGGAAGTCTGGTTGCGTTCTCCAATACCAAAGAGTGATCGAGTTATTTGGGCGGCCCCTTTATATCGCCGAACTTGCCTTGGCGAAGGACGGTAATTCGATGCTCACCTCCCAAGCGAATAAGGGAGCTCACAAGGGAACGCCAGTAGGCTCAGAAAAGGCACATGATGAGAAGAAAGGAAATCATAACAAAAGAAAAAGTGCTCCCAAAGAATGCCCCAGACTACTGGGTCTCTCTACCCAGGGGTCAAAGCCCACAAGGGCTACCCTGTTGTAGGAGAGTGGTGCGGATCTGAGGTGGGCTGCTGGCTACACCTACTTTACACTCATAATACCTGCCAAATCACTGCACTGAAGGGGCAGGCAAAGCTCCAGACAATGCTTCAAAGTCTGCAAAAGGACTGATAAACTTAGCTTAGCTTAGAGGCAATAATGGTGGGCAAGACGAAGACCTTGGACTCCAAGGACACTCTTATGCACATGACTTAAAGTTATGGCTACTTCGTTCTCATCACCACAGGTTCGGGTTAAAGACATTCCTTACACGAGTGGGGCGTCCGTGATTCGTCCGTTCAAGTTATGTTCCCTTTGACTGCGGAGTTGAAGTCACTTCATCTTGATGTAAAATGCGGGGATCATTGACATACACGCACGCATAAAAGCTTTATATTATGAATCTATTAGAATCCTAGTCTAACTCTAATTGTTATCTTTATTATTGTTGTTACTGTTATTATTACTATTATTATTATTATTATTATTATTATTATTATTATTATTATTATTATTATTATTATTAGCCATTATCATTAGTGCAGTATTAAAAGTTTACTTATGTTTCGCCCAGTAATCTGTTTGTTCGCACATTACGCCTTAAAATAAGTACAATGGGGTAATCTGCACTACAACACCAGGAGGCCAAACATGAGAAAACATATAGCTTTACAATTTGCCCTGTTTTCGTACATACATGAGTGCAATTATGCAAGTAATGTTATTTTCGTAATAGAGAAAATTGTAAGATTATAAAAGCTATTTCAAATCAGCTTTGAAAAAAAGAATATACCGATATTCCTTTCTTTATTTACCTTCTCATTTTGATAGTATGTAATTATTTTGGATGTTTTCCTTCTTTTGTTGAAATATTCATACATAATTAAGTGTAAAACAAATTCATTCACATTTTAATATGAAAAAAAAAATCCTAAATTCTGCTTCCATACAACAAAACAATTTACTTCCCTGTAAAATAGTTGCTAAAATGTATTCCTTTTTGGCCAATGAATGATTCTGTTTACAAAAAGAAAAAAAAAAGTAAATAAATAAAATCATAATAAAAATAAATAAATAGAAGAATAAATAAAAATGAAAATAAAATAAAAGTTTTGCAGATGACCATTGTTCTATACAGCGTTTTTCACTAAAACACGGGATGCAGAGACGGGGTTTCCCGTCACAAGTGTCACTCGGAACTCATTCAGTCTGACCTACCATTGGAAGCACCAGACATTCTCTCGCGTGTGTGTGTGTGCATGCAGGTGTGCAAGTGTATGCGTGTGTGCATGTATATGTATACATATATACATTCACACACACACATATGTGTATATATATATATATATATATATATATATATATATATATACATATATATATATATATAT
>NC_051426.1:5104151-5106651 GCF_015228065.2 Penaeus monodon | reverse complement strand
CCCAAATGACTTAGACACTCCTGCTCTCGCCTGTACACCTCCTGGCAACACCTGTTCCAACACCATCCCAGGAAACAACAAGGCGGGGGATTGGTTGTGGGAAGAGTCGGAAGTGAGAGCGGGGGGGGGGGGGGGGGGGCGGCAGTGAGAGGGGGGGGGGGGGGGGGCTGGAGGACAAGGAGGCGAAGGCAGGGGAAAGGAGACGAAGAGAGAGAAGGAAGAGGGGGAGAGGGAGGGGAGAGAAAGAGAGAGAAGGAAGAGGGGGAGAGAGAAAGGAGAGGAAGAGAGGGGACGGGAGAGGGGGAGAGGGAGGGGAGAGAAAGAGAGAGAAGGAAGAGGGGGAGAGACAAAGGAGAGGAAGAGAGAGGGACGGGAGAGGGGGAGAGGGAGGGGAGAGGAAGAGAGAGAAGGAAGAGGGGGAGAGGGAAAGGAGAGGAAGAGAGGGACGGGAGAGAGGGGGAGAGACGAGAGAACGGAGAGGAAGAGAGGGAGGGAGAGGGGTGAGAGGGAGGGCGAAGGAAGGGAGAGAGAAGGGAAGAGGGGGGAGAGGGAGGGTGAGAGGATGAGAGGAAGAGAGAGAAGGAAAGAGGGGGAAGAGGGAGGGGAGAGAGAAGAGAGGGACGGTGAAGGAGAGTCAGTCGAGGGACGGGAGAGAGAGGGGGAGAGGGGAGGGGAGAGAAAGAGTGAGAGAAGGAAAGAAGGAAGAGGGGGAGAAGAGGGGGGGGAGGGTAGGGAAAAAAAAGGAAAAAGAAGAGGGGGAGAGGAAGACGAAGAGAGGAACGAGAAGAGAGGGACGGGAGGAGGAGAGGCGGGAGGAGAGGAGAGGGAGCGGGGGGGAGGGGAGAGGAAGAATAGGGAGGGAGAGGAAAGAGAGGGACGGGCAGAAAAGCGGGGAGATGGAGGGGAGAGGAAGAGAGAGAAGGAAGAGGGGGAGAGAGAGAAAGGAGAGGAAGAGAGGGACGGGAGAGGGGGAGAGGGAAAGGAGAGGAAGAGAGGGACGGGAGAGGGGGAGAGAGAAAGGAGAGGAAGAGAGGGACGGGGAGGAGGAGGGGGATAGAGGGGAGGGAGAGAGAAGGAGAGGAAAGGAGAGGTGGAGAGGAGGAGGAGAGGAAAGACCGGAGAAAGAAGGGAAGGAGGGGGAGGATAGGAGAGGGAGGAGGGGAGAGGAAAGAGAGAGAAGGAAGAGAGAGGGGGAGAGGGAGAAGGAGAGAAAGGAGAGCGAAGAGAGGGGACGGGAGAGGGGGGAGAGGGGATGGGGAGAGGAAGGGAGGGACGGCGAGGAGGGTGGAGGGAAGAGGGGAGGGGGGGAGAGTAGGGAAGGGGAGAGGAAGAGAGGGACGGGAGGAGAGGAGAGGCGATAGGAAGAGAAGAGTGAGGGAGGAGAGGGGATAGAGAGGGAGCTGAGAGGAAGGGAACGAGGAAGAGAGGAAAGAGAGGGACGGGAACGAGAGGGGTCGGGAAGAGGAGGGATGAGCGGAGTGGAGGGGGGAGAGAGAGGGGGCAGGGGAGAGGAAGAAAAGCAAAAAGAAGAGAGGAGAGAAAAGAAGAAGAGAGAGAAAAAGGAGAGAAGAGTAGAGAAAGAGAGAGAAGGAAGAGAGGGAGAGGGAGGAGAGGGAGGGAGAAAGAGAAGAGAGAGAAAGAGAAGGAGAGAGGGAAGAGAGAAGAGAGAAGAGAAGAGGAGAAGAAAAAAAAAGAGAGAAGAGAAGAAAGGAAAGAGGAGAGAAAGAAAGGAAGCAAGAAAGAAGAGGAGGGGAGAAGGGAGGGGAGAGAAGGAAGAAGAGAGGAAGAAGGAAGAGAGGAGGGGGGGAGAGGGGGAGGAGGGAGAAGGAGAGGAGAAGGGGAGAGAACGATGGCGAGAAACCCTGGAGAGAGAGAAAGAGAGAGAGAGAGAGGAGAGAGAGGGGGGAGGGACGGGGAGGGTGAGAGAGAGAGAGGGAGAGAGAAAGAGTTGAGAGAGGAAAGAACAGGGGAGAGAACAGGGAGGGGGAGGGAGGAGAAGGAAAGAGAGAGAAAGAGATGGAGCGGAGAGAAGGAAAGAGGGGGAGGGGGGGAGAGGTAGGAGAGGGGAGAGGGAGGGGAGAGAGGGGGGAGGAGAGGGTGGAGGAGGGGAAGAAGGGAGCAGTGGAGGAAACAAGATGGTGAGAGAGAGAGAAAGGAAAAGAAAAAAAAGGAGTTAGAGGAGAAAAGAGAAAGAGAGAGGAGAAAGGAGAGAAAGTGTGAGAGGAGATAGAGGGGAGGAGGTAGAGATAAGAGAGGGAAAGAGAAAGAGAGGGAGGAAAGAGAAAGGCAGAGGAGGGGGGAAGAAATTGAGGGGAGAGAGGAAAGAGAGAGAAAGAGAAAAGACAGAGAGAGAGAAAGGGGAAAGAGAAGAGAGAAGGAAAAGAGGGGGGGAGAGGGAGAGAGAGGCCGTGAGAGGTGGGGAGGGAGAGTGGGAGGGGGGGAGGAGTGCGAGGGGAGGAGAGGGGGGGAGGGGAGAAGAGAGAGAGGGGGAGAGGGGAGA
>NC_051426.1:5096651-5099151 GCF_015228065.2 Penaeus monodon | reverse complement strand
TGTACAGTTACACAGAAAACTATCGTTAGACAACAGTGCTAAACATTTTGAAACAAACAACGATACTTTTTGAAAATAATTGTTAATGCTTGGAAACTGTTGGTACCCCAGATTTTCTCCCTGCTTTTGGCTATGTGTGGCATATCACCAATTGAAAGGCTATAAATTCGCAGGTAATTTATTATATGCTATAATACGTTGTCACTAATCAATTAGCTTTCTTATACATATTTTTAATGTTGAGTTAATCGTTAATCGTTAATCTCTTGGCATTGCCAGACAATGGAGATAACAGATGCAACTCACACGCATTATTGCAATCATATTACTTAATGATTATTGATAAATTCCAATATAATTAAAATAAGGAAAAAAATACTGGTAATATATTCGTTTAATATTTTGCTTTCCACCCCCTGCTGCCAAACCACAGTTAAGGCGCCGAGGCATAGACGCCACTAACTCGCCTGTTAAGGCATGGCCTTCCTCACATCATAGGCAGTCCCATGTTTGCAAGGCATTATTTACGAATGCCACACGATTGCGAGTATGGTCTTGCAGCAGCAGCAGCATGATGTCAAGGTGTTCACGAAACCAATCCTTGACAACACTGCTGGTATGGATGGGGTTGTTGTCCTGAATAAGATAGAATAGGTCTGTAAACACTATAGCCATAGCTGTTGGTAGGAAAACCTCCTCAAGGATTTCAACATATCTTCCGCCAGTAAATCGGCCAGGCCCGTCATCCGTCCATTCCGCGACAGCACTCACATGCCTCCACCCAAACAACCTGCAGTGCTTCGCCACTCCTGCTCGCAGTCACATTCTCTGGTTAAAATGTTAAATGATAACACTATTAGATACACAAATATACATATATAAACATGTTTTAGTATTCAATTCTACCGAAACAAACAAATTTCTTCAATATATCGAGTGAAGGGAAGTTGAAAATAGGAAGGGAGGGGATGGTGTCGTTACCTACTTGGCGTTCTGTCAACGCCGCACATATCTCGCAGTGTTGGTGCCTTCGGGAAAAAGGTTTTCTCGTCGCAGATTGCTTTCTCCCAGAATGCCTGTGGCTTGTCTGCATACTGCAAGGCATATTCCATCCTCCTCTCCATATTCTAGGTCATCACCTCGGGCTTCTTTGTCAGTGCGCGAGCGTGTAGACGCAACACTCGGTGTCTTGCACGAATCTCTATCCATGTTATCATGGATTTCACATGCCTTGAAAAATGGGTTTGCCTCAGCCATAGCTGTAATTCGGGGTTGCAACCCCGAATTCCTATATATATATGGCAACAAGGTTAGAACTTCTGATTTTGTGCTGCAAAGCTAATAATTAGAATTAATTGCTGTTTTCAGGTCTAATATAGAGTAATATGATTATGTTTAGTAACTGCTAATCAGCAAAATAAGGGCCTGACCACATTATGCCTACCTGGTCTCCTTCAGTTGTGCATTTGGGATGGCCAGCCCAAAGGTTGTCTGTGGCACCTGGAAGCCTAGCCACCGTCGGCATCGAAATTCCCATTCGTTGTGTGATATCTGCTTTTGTTTAACCTTAAATGTGAAGGAAACAATGCTACCACGTGTTTCTTTTGATATATCCATCGTGAAAAAGATCATCATGTCACTGTGAATCCATATGAACTGCTAAGCGAACATTTGATTCATTATGAATCAGAACGAGACTGATTTAAACCAAAAAGATACCAACCCTTCCGAAACATAAGGTTCTGTCTGTTAATGAATTTTTCGACACCTTTCCTAACAATAGTTTTCTGTGTAGCTGTACATGGATTATTCCTGGTGATAGAGCCAGAAGCCAAATCGACTGTTATGATTAGTTCAAAAACTCCCGAAGATATCTGGGCGCAGACGAAAATTCAGACCACAACCCAGTATTAATAATATTTAGTTAAAAAAGTCAAAGAAAGCGAAGATTGACAAACAAATGAGATTAATTCAGTCGATCAAGATCAACTTGCCGCAGCCTATCCGATGGAATAACTAAATTGTTCACCATCAAGCGAAGTGTCTGACAGTGTTGTGTGATGTCACCTGAGCTCTTCAATTTCTACTCTCAAGTTATCCTGAGGAAGACTGAAGATTGCCAGTAAAAACTCCAGTGGAGGTCTGGTCCTGAAAAGTATGGAACCACCTCTTAGCCACCGATGTTCCCTCGTCCACTTCGACCATCTATGAGATGAACAGACATAAGGGTAGACAGGACTCCTTAGCCTTGGCTGGTAATCCTTCTAGAGACAGTGTCTCAATAAAAGCACTGTCAGGGAAGGGAACGGGAAATCACGCTGACTGATCTTTTCCTTGTATTTATGGCAGACGACATCTCTGGAAATGGCCCTCAGTCCCGTGAAAATGATGGACATGTTAAGTGAATTAACAGAGAACAGAGGGTCATGGAGAAAATGGATGCCAAAAAGGACCTGTCGTAGGACAGAACACTAGAAGAAGAATGAATATATATATATAT
>NC_051426.1:5076651-5081651 GCF_015228065.2 Penaeus monodon | reverse complement strand
GACGGTAATCTGAATTCGAGGGTTCGAGTCACCGACCGCCGCGTTGTTCCCTTGGGCAAGGAACTTCACCTCGATTGCCTACCTAGCCACTGGGTGGCCAAGCCAGCCCAAGTCAGTGCCGGGTAAATAGAGATGGTGGCTCGATAAAAACACCGGGCGGAAGGCAATGGCAAACCACCGCTCTAAATTGCCAAGAAAAATCATGGAAGCCCATGATCGTCAAGGCCGCGGTGGCCGAATGGTTACAGCATCAGACTCAAGACTGTCACGACGGCAATCTGAGTTCGAGGGTTCGAATCACAGGCCGGCGCGTTGTTCCCTTGGGCAAAGGAACTTCACCTCGATTGCCTATCTAGCCACTGGGTGGCCAAGCCAGCCCAAGTCAGTGCTGGTCCCAAGCCCGGATAAAATAGAGAGAATGATCACCTAAAAGGTAACACCGGCACTCTCCGTGGAAAGGAACTGGGGACTCTACCACGTACTCACTCCAAGAGCATCACAACATGAAAACTACAATTAAGTATCATGCTGTGACCACGGCGGCTCAGACATGAACCTACCGTTAAAAGAAAGAACATACATACATATACACACACCTACACACATACTCTATCTCACGGCGAGAAAGCGACATGTACAAGGTACGTTTAACCGAGTAGTTCCACTTCCATTTAATCTGTGGAACTGAGAAATGAAACTGACTTTTTACCAAGAGTACACTCTCCGTGGAAAGGAACTGGCGACCCTACCACGTACTCACTCCAAGAGCATCACAACATGAAAACTACAATTAAGTATCATGCTGTGACCACGTCGGCTCAAACTGACTAGTGGTACTGGTAAGGAGTTGTTCGTTATTACAAAAAGATGGTGATTTTGGTTATACTTCTGGTAATTATAACAATACCGAACAAATTATACATATAGTTATGTATCTATTTATATCTGACATCTCACTCGCACTTTCATTGGCTGAACGTAATGACGTTATCAGCTCCCCGCCCCTTTTTGATTCGGTCGATCT
This sequence comes from Penaeus monodon, assembly GCF_015228065.2. Classification (NCBI taxonomy): domain Eukaryota; kingdom Metazoa; phylum Arthropoda; class Malacostraca; order Decapoda; family Penaeidae; genus Penaeus; species Penaeus monodon. The sequence continues at coordinate 5,080,627 of NC_051426.1, read as the reverse complement.
GTCCAGTATTTTATGGTTAGCGTTTCTTCAGTGCATTTTCTTCGAAAACGGTACAGTAATAACAATGGTATGAAATAATCGAAACGAAACAAAAAATATATTTGCAATTGAAAAGGCAAAGAGGATTTTCATTAGGAAAGCATTCATTGAAAAAAGCCTGGAATGAATGAATGAATATATATATATATATATATATATATATATATATATATATACATATATACATACACACATACACACACACACACACACACACACACACACACACACACACACACACACACACACACATATATATATATATATATATATATATATATATATATATATATATATATATATATGTATGTTATATATATATATATATATATATATATATATATATATGTGTGTGTGTGTGTGTGTGTGTGTGTGTGTGTGTGTGTGTGTGTGTGTGTTTATTTATTAATATTCACACACACACACACACACACACACACACACACACACACACACACACACACACACACACACACACACACACACACACACACACACACACACACACTCACACACACACACACACACACGCACACACACACATATATATATATATATATATATATATATATATATATATATATATATATATATATATATATATAAATACAAACACACACACATATTGTGTATATATACACACACGAGTTTAGCGTCAAAGTTATATAAACAATTCAAATCAGATGAAAGTGTGCAATAAAAGGTAAAACAAACAGAATAAAATAAAGATCCTTTTGTCTGAGTACTTAGGCTCCGTCAGAGTATGTCTACATGTTCTAAAACAAGTCATTTTCTCACTGCTCTAGCTACCTGGAATCGGCGCGACTCAGATGGATGCAGGAGATGGTGACGTCGCTCCTGAGGTCCTCCCCTAAAGTGGGCGTGGTCACCGTCGACTGGGCGAGGGCAGCCCCTCCCCCTTACGCCCAAGCAGTGGCCAACATCAGACTAGTGGGCGCTGCGACAGGCTACTTGCTCCACGTCCTGGCGGTGAGGGAGGAGGGCGTGCGGGATGGGGTGGGGGGAGAGAGGAAAGGAGGGATGGGGAGAGAGAGAGAGCATGATAGATAGATAGAGATAGAGAGTGAGTGTGCTGAGAGAGAGAGAGAGAGAGAGAGAGAGAGAGAGAGAGAGAGAGAGAGAGAGAGAGAGAAAGAAAGAGAGAGAGAGAGAGAGAGAGAGAGAGAGAGAGAGAGAGAGAGAGAGAGAGAGGAGAGAGAGAGAGAGGAGAGAGAGAGAGAGAGAGAGAGAGAGAGAGAGAGAGAGAGAGAGAGAGAGAGAGAAGGGAAGGATTCGGATTCAAACAGTTATTTATTCACATAGCAATTAGATATTGGTTATAATCTGTAGAGATACACTGGACTGGCTGAGAGTCAAGTAGACTGTTTTCAAATAATCCCTTAGTGGAGATACAAGATAATGTCGTAAGTGAAATGGCTATAAACAATATTTTAAAAAATGATATTACAAAAGTAAAATGAATTATCAAGCTTACATACAATATAAACACGGTTGACTATTACTTCACCGCTGTATGAGGTACAAAGTGCTTTGTATTGAAGCAACAGATAGCATACGTTTACAGACTAGTAGTGCATGCATACATGGTTTGTTCTCACAAAAAAAGTAAATGATAATAATTAGTAATCCATATAATGTCTTACATATTGGTATTAGAGATATCTGTGCTTACATATGATTTATCTTGGGAAACATGTGTAGTTATTCATCACTAAAATAGTTTCTATTAATTACATGTCAGAACCGCTATGCACATAACTTTTGAGGGAGAGGAAGGGAAGGAGAGAGAGAGAGAGAGAAAGAGAGAGAGAGAGAGAGAGAGAGAGAGAGAGAGAGAGAGAGAGATGGGAGGGGGGGAGGGAGAAAGAGGGGGGGAAGAAGGGAGGGAGGGGGGTAGAAAGGAAGAGAGAGAGATATGTACAGGCAGTGATACAGGCAGAAAAAAATATAGATAGAAAGAGGAGGGGAGAGAGGTGAGGGGAAAGGTAGAAGGAAGCAACAGTCACAACAAAAGAGAGAATATAGACTTGATTAATATATATTTTTTTTTTTTCAGGAGTTCTGTGACGTCAACCTGAGGTCAGTGCATCTGATTGGGCATAGCCTGGGTGCTCACCTCATGGGCTACGCAGGCCAATATGTCAAGACGGTCCGAAATGAGAAGGTAAAATTTATTGCATGTTCTTCATACTGGCCTGAGATATGAATTAAGAAACTGCATGGCCTTTCTTCCCCTACTGTTCTTCATTTCCTTTGCCTGTCTCCGCGTAAGATAGTAGAATCAAGATATTAACATCAGTTGAATAGGATTGAGCTCCATTGCAGTCAATTGAAATCTCCCTTTCCTTGAATAAGTCTCAGTGAAAAAATAAACGTTTTGAAGGCGACCAATTCGGGTCAGTTATGCAAACCAGTTCCCCCCCCCCCTCCACACCCCAATGCAAGAGAAGGCCTCAATTAAGAATTACAAGTTTTTTCCCCCTCTTTTGAAAGGAATAACCCCATGGCCAGTATTCTCTCAGATTTTTTCAGAATTAGGGGAAAAACAGAAGATAACTCAACCCAAGGAAAATATAATTAGCCTGGCAGAAAACTTTACTTCAATCATCCACTTTCTCCTCATCCCTCAAAAAAAAATCCTTTTAGACCTTTAAACTATTTACATTTCTCTTCAACAGTACCCCAACCACCTCGGTCTCACCCTCCTTACTCCAGAACATTTCTATTTCCCTTCTTCCTGTGACCAACCATCTCCGCTGCCTCCTAGAAGACCCGAGAATTACCTCTCACTCCGTTATTTCCCCCTCGCATGGCCCCAGAACATACCCTCTAACCTCAGTCCAGCTATGCGTCTTCTCTCCCACATACCACAGAATTGCTTACCCCTGTCGCATTAGTCTGTCTTCAACCATACCCATAACCCCCAGAGTCCTGATCCGTTTCAGCCGCCTTCTCTTAACAATCTCAGACCACCCCTTGCAGATGATCTAAAATTACTGCCTCACCTAACAGTGTCATTTCACCTCCATTTTCCATACTTACACAATTCAACATAAAGTCTCTGTTCACTAATTTCATAGCACCTCCATCCCCCCTCCCACGTAACTCCACGTTCTGCCTCATAGCCCTAGTTCCTTCCGATCCTGAATGCAAACTATTGTTTCATGTTCTTTGAATTGCATCGCATCGCGCAACAAGGCTTCGTGCGCTACGAAAGTTTCGGGAGCTATTCTGTTCGCGACACTTGCTGTTCAATAATTATCAATTTATTTTATGAAAGTCCTTCCAACCCTCTATTGAGCTTGATTAAGTTTAGTGGTATTTTTTCTTATCAACAACAAACATGGAAAGTTTAGAAAATACAAATGCGATAACTTTCTAAAGACTCTTATGACCATTGAAAATTATTAGAATATTTCCTGCAGTTTTTACCCGCAAACTACGTAGCGGAGACATATCTTACCTTATCCCTTTCGCCTGTTTAATTCGTATTTTGTATCAGGAGAAACATTATTTTTAAAAGTGAAGAAACAAAAAAATACACACCCAGAATCCCAAATTAATACCCTACAAATATATAAAAAATGCCGTTAATTATGTCGAATATCAATTAAACTTCGTCGAGCTTCACATGAATTTGATCATCATTACCAAACACATGGAATATTTCTAGGTCTATTCACCCTTGTCAGGACTGATGTTGAGTGAAAATAAATTTTAGCTGAAATTATTCATATATATATATATATATATATATATATATATATATTATATATATAATATATATATATTAATATATATATATATTATATTATATATATATATATAAATTATATAGATATATATATATATATATATATAATATATATATATATTATATATATATATATATATATATATATTATATATATATATA
>NC_051426.1:5046651-5069151 GCF_015228065.2 Penaeus monodon | reverse complement strand
TCAATTCTAACCCCAGCACTTGCTTCAGCGCTTGCGTCAGCCTCAGCTCCATCATGAGCACTTGCCTCAACCTTAATTCCAACCCCAGCTCTTGCTTCAGCGCTTGCCTCAGCTTCAATTTTAGCCACAGCACCTGCTTCAGCTTCAGTTCCAACACCAGCACGTGCATCAGCGTTTGCCTCAGCTTCATTCCCAGCATCACACCTGCTTCAGCATTAACAACAGCTCCACAGCCAGCTCCATCCCATACCCTACAAGAAAATATAGACTGCTGCAGAAATTGTCGCAGATGGAATAGATGATGCACGCGATGCAGCAACAGTTTGTTCAGCAACTGTAATTCCAGGAAGAAAAATTTTGCAGACGTGCTTGGGCAGCAACTGCAGCCTGCAGCTGATGGCCCACAATGCCTTCAAGTGTACCGCAATCGCTTCAGCACAGACTTCAACAACGCGCCACTATTTTTGCATTATGATAAATTCAATTTTCTATTTTTTTCTCAATCCCTTCCTCCCTCCATCCCTCCTTCCATACTTCCCTCCCTCCTTCCCTCAACTCCGTCTTCCCTCCCTCCCTCCCCATTTCTCAAACACAATCCGTGTATGTGTCCATTTCACTGGATGCTCCGCCCCTCTCCCCAGGTGTGGCTTCCTAGGCGTCGCGTGCGAGTCCTGGGAGGCGTACCTTAACGGCTCCTGCTGGGGCTGCGCGCAGGAGCAGGAGAAGAGAGAGCGATGCCTAACCATGGGCTTCTCTGCCACGCCCTTGGCACTCTCCCCTCAACCTGGGACGCCTCGTCCTGGCACTCCTCAGCCAGCCGTTAAGGAAAACAGTGACAGCAGCAGTAACATGAGGACCCCCAATAGGACACAGGGAGAGAGCAGAGCCAATGACTCCGCAAGTGAAGCAAGAGTGCCTCACGCGACGGAAGTGCCAGCGACAGTGCCAGAGTTCCCGGTGAAGGTGTTCCTTGGCACCGGCAGTCAGAAGCCTTTTTGTGGTGAGTCCTTTTGGTGCTTGGTAAAGGGAGAAAGGGGTGAAATGCTCCACCAAGAAGCATAACTGATTCACTTGAGTTCCGAGAAATCCTGGCGACGGCGCTGCGCTGTGAATGGACGTCGGCGACGAACCCGTGACCTTACATATACATATAGATAATCTATCCAGGCCTCCAAAGGGGCCTCCAAGTCTGGGGCACCTGCAACCCTATGCGTTTATAACTGCCCTTCGATTACACGACGCTCTGGCGGAAAACGTTTTAATCACCTTCAAAAGGCAAGTGAAGATAATTTACAAGAGATTCCATAATAAGCTACAATCACAGAGGCGAGAAAAGGGTAGCACCTCCCCTGGCATCATTGCTTACCCAGCCATTGCATCACCTAGCTGAAAGTGTTTCTTCTAAAAAATAGCAAAAGGAATATTGTACACCCTCTAAACGATTCCAACCATTGCAATGGCAAGATGTAATCCACCAGGTCCCATGAAGGTTGCCTTATTTGTGGCTAAGGCCATATTATTTCCACAAGCCACTCTTGAGACAAACGGACAAGATTAAGGGGATTGTCGTGGTGCGGTTGTCATCCGCTACTTGTTCCACATTAGCTATAACATGATATACCATCCACACCCAATGGGTTCAGCACTTACCGTTGACCCTCGTACGGGATACCTCCCTAAGGACTCTCCAGGGTGGCCCCAAGAGTCCCTGGGAGGGCCACACTTATTGCTAGGATTATGAAAGATGGAATAATGCAATGCCGCAGTGATACAGATTTAAAACAATCCTCCCTGACCAGGCATCGACCCTGAGTGACCTAGGTTCGAGGTCTGGTCGGGGGGATTGTTATATAAGCTAGGATTATCTTGACTCTTTTTTCTGGATACCATTTATCATTGTAACTTTATCAATGTCTTCCTTATTCTTTGCAGTGACTATGATGATCACATTAACAATAATAATGACGATGATCATGATATACGTTGGTGCTCTTTCTCTTGCTGCTAAAGATTCCTCTGTTTCTTCTCTCAGCTGAGCAATATCGCATAACAGTGATTACGTCATCGGCCAGCGCCAAGGCCAGCTCCGACGGCGACCTCGCCCGCTTCACCGTGGGACTGCATGGCCGGGAGGGTGTGCAAACCCTCCCTGCGCCGGAGAGGTCAGGCCAGGTCACTTTTGTTTTGTGCTGGCTGTTTTTCCATTCAGTTCATCATATTGTTATCGATTTTCTTATCTTGTAAAGTTAGAGATAAAAAAGTATCACACACACACACACACACTCACTCACTCACACAAACACACACGGCCCACACTCACATATACACACAGAAACGCACACATATATATATGTGTGTGTGTGTGTGCTCGCGCGTGTGTGCATGTGTGTCCGTAAATGTGTGCACTTACGAGTATCCGTGTGTGTGTTTGTATACTTGTGAATGTGTAAGAATTTACTTGTGATTTTCTAGATGTGCGTATATATATGTGTGGGTGTTTGCGTGCGCGCATGTGTATGCGTATGGGTACACATACACTTGTGCGTGTGTGTGTTTGCGTGCACGCGTATGCATGCGTGTGAGTGAACATGCGCTTGTGTGTGTGTGTGTGTCTGCGTGCTCGCGTGTGTCTGCGTGAGTGCATTATCCCTCCTCTGACTCCCCTCCCGCCGCCCGCAGACCCACCTTCGTGGAAGCCGGCGCCCGCCTCTCCTGGGTCAGTTTCTCCCCGCCCGTCGGCCGCATCCTGAGTCTGCGCGTTTTCTACGAGGAAGAAAACGGAGTGCTGCACTCGCTCATCTGGAGGTTCAGCAAGCCGCACCTCTTCGTCGAGGCGTTCACTGTCGAGGAGCTGTCGACAGGAACGGTGTAGGTCGCCTGCTCTCTCGCCTGGGACCAAGCGTCGCAGGCCATTTCTTCCTTTGAGGACGAAGGACACTCTGTGAATCAAAAGTTGAACAAAATAACTTTTCTTTCTCTCTCTCTCTCTCTCTGTCTCTGTCTCTCCCCCCCCCCCAGTCTCATTCTCTCTCTCTCTCTCTCTCTCTCTCTCTCTCTCTCTCTCTCTCTCTCTCTCTCTCCCTCTCTCTCTCTCAATCACTCTCTCTTTCTCTCTTTCTGTCTCTCTCTCTCTCTCTCTCTCTCTCTCTCTCTCTCTCTCTCTCTCTCTCTCTGTCTCCTCCGCCAGAACCCGCTTCCCCGTCTGCGGCGAGAGGATGGAGGCGGGGCGCTCACACACCCTCTACCCCGACCGCCAGTGCCCGCCAGCGTCGCTTGCTCGAGAAGAGGAGGCAAACATGTAGCGCAAATCACCATCATAATCACCAAATCTTTCTCTCTCTCTCTCTACACTCACACATATTATTTACACATATATATGTGTGAACATGTGTGTGTGTGTGTGTGTGTGTGTGTGTGTGTGTGTGTATGTACATGTGTGTATATATATATATATATATATATATATATATATATATATATATATATATATATAGAGAGAGAGAGAGAGAGAGAGAGAGAGAGAGAGAGAGAGAGAGAGAGATAGAGATATAGAGAGACAACACACATACATACATATATATAGACGAGTATATATGTATATATATATATATATATATATATATATATATATATATATATATATATATATATATATATATATATATGGCGAAAGACAATTTTATGGAAACTCACATTTGACATTAGATATTGCTTTTGCTGACGTTATGCCAAATGAATTGCTAATTCTAGAAAAGGAAAAAAAAATCTCAATCCTTCTCATCACCGCCTTTTCTTATCACCCAGTATCTCTCCTTGGAGCGTACCTGACCTGATAAGGATTCCGCTACAAGCTGAATGCCAAATTTGGTCCAATGCTTCTCCTTGGCTCGCTTTACCCCTTCTGCCTCGTTGCCTATTTATCATCCTTATTTGTTGTTTTTATCTTCTTTTTAAATATTTTTGTTTTTGTTAAAATACTCTTATTTTCTTCTTCTTTTTCTTCTCCTGTATCGGTGAGCCTCACTGTATCATTAAAATTTAGCAAATTTATAGCTATGTTCGAATATTATGCCGTGTTCTTTGCTTAATTGGTATACGTGTATTGCACACACACTCACACACATATACACTCATACATATAAACATAAGTAAGTAAATATATATATATGTATATATTGTAAGAGCCAGAATGATGGGCCCTACAAGAGTATGGTAGGTAGAGAGCTTAGGGTGTAAGGTAGACGACCAAGATGTCTTAATTCCTTTATTATATAGTATGATGGAGTACGGCTGCGCCAAGGAGCGAGGTGTTGCTCCTCGGCTCCCCGCAGGGAGTCTGCCTGTCATCTCCTACAGTGGTCTAAAGATGGGCATAGATCACGTGCTTAACATATGACAATCACTGGTGATGAAAGGTAGTGTTACAACAATGCATAGCTCTTGTGGAAGGAGATAGATCATATTTTTACGCTACTATATATTACTTATTCCTATGATTAGTTTATGCTTATTTGTCATTTTATGTTTCGTGAGTCACATGAATGTTCACGTTATTTTATATGATATACTGATTTTATACATTGTATGTTGATATTATTTTATATGAGTTATTGCGTTTCTACATGGTATACCTTCTTGATGTTACTGCATGCACTCACTGTTATCCGTTTGGATTTTTGTTCACTTATTTTCTGTGAGTAGGATATTTCATGCTTAGGTTGTCATGTTTAGCTAGCTGCGCCTTTTCACTTTCTCTGACACCTCTGCGGCGGGGACGGCAGCGGTAGCGTGACCGAGCGATGTAATACCTAGTTCACATATGGCCTATTTCACCTCACGCCATAAGTGAAAGGCCCGGGCGAAGCCAGAACTTCGCAAATCTCAAACAAGCAAGCAACCAAATCCCCCCCAGCGATGCTCACTAATGGATCTTGAGTGTTTCGTATAACCCTTTAGCTACAGGACTCCCTTGGGGTCACTCTACTATTGCCTTCCATATAACACTATTAACTTATAAATATATATCTAATACAGTAACGCCAGCCCCTACATACCAAACCTTGCTAGACACGACAGCGGACGCAACATCCGCAGGCCTTCCGCCTCGCGACATTGCCCCGTGTACACGATCACATTTCTCCTTCACACTTCCCAGTACATCGCAACCCTTGTGAGTTCCTTGTTCAACCTGTATAAAAGAGGGTCGCCTGCGAGCGACAGACAGACAGCCTACAGCACGCTGACCGGACTGAACCTCTGTCCGTCAGTTGTACCATCCTCTCCTTAAAATATACTGCAACAACTATCAAGAAGTCTGTTTCAACTTTGTCGCTGCCCAAGATTTCCGCATCGTGCCAGACGCGACTTGTCTGCACTCTACCGCTCATCGGCCATCGTTACACACACACACACACACACACACACACACACACACACACACACACACACACACACACACACACACACACACACACACACACACACACACACACACACACATACACACACACACACACACACACATATATATATATATATATATATATATATATATATATATATATATATATATACATATACACATATACATATGTACATATATACATATATATATACACATATATGCTTATATATATATATATATATATATATATATATATATATATATATATATATATATATATATGTGTGTGTGTGTGTGTGTGTGTGTGTGTGTGTGTGTGTGTGTGTGTGTGTGTGTGTGTGTGTGTGTGTGTGCGCACACACACACACACTTATATATATGGTATTCGAATACATATACATATATATATATATATATATATATATATATATATATATATATATATATATATATATATATATATGTGTGTGTGTGTGTGTGTGTGTGTGTGTGTGTGTGTGTGTGTGTGTGTGTGTGTGTGTACGTGTGTGTACACGTGTGTACACACACCCACACATACACACTCATAAACACACACACACACATACATATGTGTGTATATATATATATATATATATATATATATATATATATATATATATATATATATATATATACATATATATATTTATATTTATATATATACATATATATATATTTATATATATAAATACATATATAAATATATATAGATAGATAGATAGATAGATAAACACATATCTGGAGCGATATGATGCTACTGTAACGTAGCCCTATGAATCTTACAAAAAAATGTTACCCTTAAAATTAATAAAAAATGGACCGATTATTAGGAAAGTAGAAAATGGACTACTAGGGGTAACTCCCAATGCTCCTAGAAAAAAAAGACATACACGAACACATTTTGTAAGGCCTAGACTACCAGCACACGCCATACGTATAATACTATTACTTTATACATATATATCATTACAGTAACATTACTTCTTACTTACCAAACCGTCTACTTCAAAACTCCCCGTCCCTCCAGTGGCCACCCTAAGGTGTTTCACCTGGACAGACTAAGGGAGGAGGAGTGTGCCCGTGGGTTCACCATGGCAGTCTCTGACCGATTCACAGAACCCAGCAACCTGACGGACCCAGTTGCTCTGTGGGAGTTCTTAAAGCGCGTAACACTCGAAGCAGCTCAGGAGTCCATTGGCGTACGCCCAAGGGTAAGGCAGAATTCCATCTCCCTGGAGACATTAGAGGCCACTGAAGAGTGTCGCAAGGCTCGGCCGAATGGGAATCAAGTCTTGCGTCGTTCCATGGTGCGTAGGGCTCGGACACTGGTGAGAAGGGACAAGGAACAGTTCATCAGGAATCTTGCTGAGGAGATCGAAGGCCATTTCTTGGTAAATGACCTTCGACCTGCCTACCAAGCCCTGAGAAAACTGAACTCTAAGCCCTCCTCACAGATGACTGCAGTCCGATCAGCGGATGGACGGATCATCTCGGATCATGTTGGGGTTCGTGAACGTTGGGCTGAGTATTTTGAACAGACCCCCCAACAGTTAGCTTGGATGCAAGCGATGTCTCAGTGCCTGTGCCGGACCCACCCATCCTACCCTAACAGAGGTTAGGATGGCGATTTCCAAGCTGAAGAGTGGGAAAGCTGCAGGCATATGTGATATTCCTGCTGAACTGCTAAAGGCTGGGGGTGAACCTATGGCTCGGGGCCTGCATACAGTCCTGACTGCCATCTGGCAGTCTGGTACCATTCCCCCTGACCTGCTGAGGGGCGTGGTCATCCCTCTCTGGAAGGGGAAAGGGGATCATTGGGATTGTAGCAACTACCGTGGCATTACACTGCTCAGCATACCAGGCAAGGTTCTCTCCCACATTCTTCTGAAACGGATCCGCAACCACCTACTGAGGCATCAGAGACCGGAGCAGTCTGGATTTACTCCTGGCAAGTCCACGATAGACCGTATACTAGTGCTTCGAGTAATTGTAGAACGCCGTCGTGAGTTTGGTCGTGGGTTGCTTGCAGCCTACATCGACCTCAAGAAGGCGTTTGACTCGGTGCATCGGGAATCGCTATGGGAGATCCTGAGGCTCAGGGGAATTCCGACACAGACTATTGGCCTGATAGCATGCCTCTATACTGGTACTGAGAGTGCTGTAAAGTGTGGTGGGGGTATGTCGAACTTCTTCTCTGTTAATTCAGGGGTGAGGCAAGGCTGCGTCCTTGCACCAACACTTTTCAACACTTGTATGGACTGGATAATGGGCAGAGCTACTAGCCAAAGTCAGTGTGGAGCAACACTAGGCAATATTAAGGTCTCTGACCTTGACTTTGCCGACAATGTTGCCATCCTATCTGAGTCCTTGGAGTCACTTGTGGCGGCTCTTGATGCATTTAGAAATGAGGCGAAGCCCCTAGGCCTAGAGGTCTCCTGGACCAAGACCAAGATTCAGGCCTGTTAGGGGAACCCGTTCAGTCGATCCATGCTTGCGACGAGGACGTTGAAGTTACAGAGTTTTACATACCTTGGTAGCGTAGTCCATATCCCTGGGTTGTCAGACCAGGAAGTCAGTAGACGGATTGGTCTGGCAATAGGAGCCATGAACTCGATCAACAAGAGCGTTTGGAGATGTCGGTATCTATGCAGAAGGACCATGTTGCGTGTCTTCAAGGCCTTGATACTGCCAGTTTTGCTCTATGGAAGCGAAACCTGGACGTTATCCAGTGTCTTGGAGTCTCGCCTTGATGCCTTTTGTAACAAGTCCCTTCGCCGGATCATGGGGTACAGTTGGCAGGACCACGTGTCCAACCGGCGGTTACACCGTGAGACCACAAAGGTTACTAACTTCACCCTTAATGGTAACTGAGAAAGGGGTAATATCAAACAATTAATCATTTCCTTATATACTGAATTATAAATCATTACATTCGCAATTTATAAACATTCATCTACAAATGTCAACTTCTCCAAGCAAGCGTAGTCCATCCTGTCCACAGCACCAAAGAAAAGAAAAGAAGAAAAAAAAAATACATTCTCTTTGAAAGGATTTTAAATCCTCAATAATGAGAAGAGAGAAATGTATGGATGGTACCCAAGTGTCAGCCATTAGGTCTGATATCTTAAGATAATCCAAACTCTATCTCTCTCTCTCTCTCTCTCTCAGGTTATGGTTATAATATCAATGTTTAACACCGTATATACTTCAAAATATAACGTCTACCCAGATCACATATATTACAAGCATAGAGGTCTTCTTAATCCATACATGCATAATTCCAGAACTTAAATAAATCTCTCCGGGGTTAAAGTTACCGAGAGTGACGCACTGAAATAGAGAAAAATGGACATCGCCATCTTGTAGAGCATAAAAAATAGACTAGGAAACATTATAAATAAATCTGCAGCGACCTCATGTTACCCGGAAAATGAGGGAAATAGGTTCTGCATGTCACCGCTCAGAGACTAAGTCCACAACACCCTCAAAATGGCAGTCCATAATTCTCGTTTTCTATTGCTCCATTTCTTTCATTTTCTATATATCCATTTTCTATAAGGATCGCGTTTTCCTTTGACCATAGGTCTTGCGTTTTCTGTTGACAGCCATGGAAATCATTTCCGATTTGTTTTTTATTTCCATCATTATTTTTTCTTATTCCTAACAACATTTCCTTTAGTTTTTTTTTTTATGCTACTACATATCTTTGGTTGCTCTCTCAAATGTAGTTGCGGTTTTATGTAGTTTTTCCTTATCATTTCTATTATCAGATTCTTAATTATTTAACAATACTACTGCTTGTTTACCGTAATTGCCTCATATATCGGAACAATACACTCGCGGTCGCTTGCTCACTCGCTCTCACTTAAGCCGGTGACATGGCAGCAGCAAGCTCAAACTTTTGTCGTCAGTGTGACATGGGGTATGTTCTTTTATATTTAAGTAATTTGTAATTGTATTGCGTATATTTTATTAGCTCATATTACCATTTTACTGATAAATGTTATTTATGGTAGGTACGGGCAATTTTGGCAGCAATACGGCGACCAGGCCGACCTCTTGCTCGATCTGTGCCGGTCGCACAACTTAATCACCCAAAAATTTAATTGTCCCAAGTGCGGTGAAAACTGCCGCCTTGATAATGAATATTATTTTCGGTGCGACAAATCAAAGAAAGTAAATAATAGAACAGTTAGATGCAATTTCAAGAAATCACTTTTTAAGAATACCTGGTTTGATAACAGTAAGCTCGATTTTGAGACTAACTTAAAATTCGTCAATTTGTATGTAAGAGAGTTTCCAAACAAGACTATTTGTGATTGGGCAAGCTTCTGTCGGGAGGTTTTAATTTATTGGTGTTTAGATAATGAGTCAGACCAGATAGGAGGGCCAGGGGAAATTGTTGAAATTGATGAAAGTAAATTTGGTAAAAGAAAATATAACGTTGGTCGACTCAGGGGTCAGTGGGTTTTTGGAAGAGTATGTTGCAAAAGTACTTTTTTTCGTACTTGTACAGACGCGTGGCTCTCTTACTTTGCTTAAAGTAATTTAGGAGCGTATCCACCCAGGGACAACGGTCATTAGTGATTGTTGGAAGGCATACAACGGTCTTGAAACAGAGGGCGATCAACATTTAACTGTGAATCATTCATACAATTTTGTTGACCCTGACACTAAGGCGCACACCAATACGATCGAGCGGAAATGGAGGGAGGCAAAAGCCAAAGTGCCCCGCTTCGGCAGGAGGAAATGCCACTTCATCGGGTATTTGGCGAGGAAAATAAAAGATTCCATCAGTTCCTCCTCGCCGCTGCTCGTCTGTACCCCCCACACTGACGGTATGTGGCAATTATTTTTTGTAACGAAATAGATGTCTCTGGACACGAAGTGGTAAGAAATAGGGGTCCTTATAGGCGTATATATTACCGCAGGGGGTCCAGGGGGCAGAGCCCCCTGGCTAGGGAATATATAGATCGTAGTGTATAAATCCCACAGGGTTAAAGTTAGGTTGGTTTATTGGTTAGGACGCATTGTACGATTACCACAGGGGATGTGGATTATGTGAAACCCCGTATTTTTTTTTTTTTTTTTTTTTTTTTTTAAGTTAAGTAAGTTTATTTACCACCCTGGCTATCTGCTCAGGCGTGGGCAATCATGATTACAGTTTTACATATATCTGACACTGTACAGTAGTCTGTAACTACTGTAGTTGAAAGGAAAAATAGAAAATAAATCTCTCTCCAAAAATTATTACTTACTATGCTTTTGCCACTGTTTTTGAAAAACACTGTTTTTCTAGGGGAGTTTACATAGAAAATTTTGGGGGATAGTACGGGTTTTTTCCCAAGTACAGATAAATGAAAATTCACATAGTTTTTTTATCCCTCTTTTAGGTGGTCTAAAAGGCTGTATCAATGACATTCCGAAATGAGTGCTAAAGCTTTGTTTTTTTTCTTCTTTACACATCTACATCTAGATTCACGCATTTCTTGCACCGGCATGCCATACTTCTAAAACCTAAACGTATTTGGCAATAACCACGTCACATTTCTGGTTTGCTTCGGTGCCCCCCATATGAAGGCTTGCCATCTCTATACTGTCGTAGTCCTTAGGGTCAGCTTTCAGGCCTTTGAGGTTAATAAAATCTACAGTTTTCTTATGAGACTTTTAAATATGTGCAACCCTAAAAGAGGCACCCCAAACTAGTTAAAAAAATCCTTGCTGCGGGCTTCTTCCCAAATTTGTTACGTGGTCGTCTTGCGTATCCCAACATGAGTGGTACCCTACAAACTGAATGTTGAAATTACGCTCGTTACATGGGTTTCGTTACGCTTATGAACTCACAATTTTTCATCGCCCCCCTTTAAAGAATTTAGTGTCCGAAAGCATTTTGGGGAGAGTCACAAAAAAATACCCAACCCCTAACATTAAAAATTCCCCGTTGCGAGGAGATACCTGCCAGCTCCTTTTTTGTGTAGTGCGGCCCAGTTTTTTATTTTATATTAATTTGTGTTGTAGTAAGCCATTTTGTATACGCGCGCACACCACTTTGTATCCGACTTAGGGACCCGTGGGCGTAACACTCTATGCATCATCCCCATAAGATTCTGTTTTTTCCGTTCCCTTTCTAGCGCTTTGTTTCAACAACAGTTATCCCCTGTTTTTTTTGGGGTAACATGAAAGGTGCACGTAAAGTTAAATTTTTCCCCATGGGGAATAAGCGCCCTTTTTGGGGTATTTTACTAAGGGAAACTTTGATTTTTATAATTTTCAGGGAAATTTTTGTACAGAGGGCGCGTGTGTGTATTTGCCCACGTTATTGCGTGTTTTTATGTTGCATTTTTTTTGGAAATCTGAGAATACGAGGGTTCCCTAGAGCTTGACCCCAAATATGGTGAAATAAAATTTTTCTATCAAAAGGGATGGTAAGTTTAATTTTTCCTCATGTTTACTATTCCTTGCTGTTCTCGGGGCGCCGGGATATCCTCATAGCTTCTTTTGCACTACCCCAAACTACCTATTCTGTTTCCCTTTACACTGCAAAAATGCAGTGCATGGTAGTCTACAACTGCCCTTATAAAACCCAAGTAAAACAGTCAGCGAGCAAAACATTGATGCCATTTTCTTTTCCCGCAAAAATTTAAAAGGTTTAAATCTCCCCCAGGTCTCTTTTTTAGGAGGACCAGTCTGCTCTTTTAAATTTCCCCCCCGAGATAGTTTACTTGTGGCATATGTCAGCCCTGTCCCTATGCAAAAAGTGGGGGGGGTATGATAATGGGTTTTAGAGCCTTGTTTTCTTTTTTAAGTTAAGTTAAGTAATTTTTTACCCCCCTGGCTACTGCTCAGGCGGGGCAATCATGTTTAAATTTTTTACTATTCGCTTTGTACAGTATCGAAAACTACTGTATTGTAAAGGAAAAATAAAAAAAAAAATCATCCCAAACAAAAATTTTTTACTTACATTGCTTTTGCCACTGTGTTAATAAACTTTTATTTGCAACGGGATTTATCACATAGAAAAATTTAGGGTTGTACAGTTATTTTCCCAAATGAATCAATGAAAGAAATTTTCCATAGTTCTTTTATACCTCTGTTGGGTGGTTGAAAGGCTGTTAAAATGACTTCCCGGATATAGTCCCAAAGGTTCGTTTTTTTCTTCGTTACACAGTCACATCTAGTTTCACTGCACTTTTGCACCGTGCAGTTGCCATACATTCGAAAACCAAACGTTTTCTGGCAAAACCACTCAAAATGTTGTTTGTTGGGTGCCCCATGGGAGCTTGCCACCCCTATTGATCGTAGTCCCTTAGGGTACAGCTTTCAGGCCTTTGAGTGTTAATCAGATCTCCTAGTTTTTCCTTATGAACTTTCAATTTGTAAAACCCTACAAGAGGCCCCCAAGATCAGGTTCACAATATCCTTCTGCAGGCTTTTTTCCCCAAATTTTTGTCTACGTGGCGTGCTTGCGATCCCAAACTAATGGTACCAATAAAAACGAATGTTGAAATTACCTTTTTTGCGTGGGTTATTTTGCTTAATGAAAACTATCATTTCTTCATTGCCACCTGTTTTTGAAAAAATTTTACGCCGAAAGCACTTTGAGAGTCACAGAAACTACTCCAGACCCCCTAGCTTTAAAGAATTCCTTGCGGGGAGTATCCCTGCCAGCCCGTTTTTTGCGGCCCGTTTTGATTTTCATATTAACTTATGTTGTAGAAAGCCTTTTGTGTACAGCGCAAGCAAAACCACTTTTTTCCCAGACTGTAGGACCGTCCGAAACACTATAGAAATCATCACCCTAGATTCTGTGTGTTCCGTTCCGTTGCTAGCGCAATTTGTTTCAAACTATTTGCACCCTTTTTTTTTTTGTGGTAGACTGTAATGCCGATCAATTTGAATTTTTCCATGGTGGAATAGAGGACCTTTGGTATTTTACTAATTGGAACATTGATTTTTTAAAATGTTCATGGAGTTTTTGTTATCAGGGGCGCACGTGGTGTGTTTGTCCGTCTATTGCGTGATTTTAGTTCGATGTTTTTGGAAATCTAGAGATACGAGGGTTCCCTCAGAGTTTGCCCCCAAAATTTGGGGGAAATAAAAAATTTTCTATCAGAATGGAGGTAAGTTTAATTCTGATCTCATGTTTACTATCCGCGTTCTGGGGGCGAATTCCTCATAGCTTCTTTTTGCACTACCTCCAAACTACCTATTTCTGATTCCTTACACGCAAAATGCAGTGCTGGGTAGTCTAAAACTGTTTAAAAAACCCAAAGTAAAACAGTCTACGGCTTAACATTGATCCATTTTCTTCCGCAAGAACTTTCAAGGTTTCAATCTCACCCAAGTCTCTTCTTTAGAGAGAGGACCAGTCTGCACATTTACTTCACCCCGAGATATTTATACTTGTGGCTATGTAAAAGCTCCTGGTCAACCCTATGCGAAAAGTGGGGGGGGGTATGATACAGGGTTTTTGGGCCCATTTTTTTCTCAGGGGAAATGACAAATCCAACTCATGTGCCTTGCTTTGATTCTTCGGAATTATTTGCTCCTCACTTGTATAGCTCACGCATATGTCATAGCATAGCTTTAAAATGGATTCACCATCCCCAAGGGGGAAATTCCCCCGCTTGTGCATGAGGACATTGAACGATGGGGCAGAACCCTCCCTGGGGCGTCCCAATTAAAGACTGTGAAGGGGAATTCTCCCCCCCTAAACAGGCACTTGCGATCTGTTCGAGAGATACTTCAAATCCATTAAATATCTCCCCCGGATCCCAAATTTACTAATTGTTCTAGGTTAACTTCTCTGTTTGCAATGTCAAAAGTTTATTTAAAGGTCAAGAAAACAGTGTGTTTCCCCTGGTTTAGAGTGTGAAAAATACTCTGCAAGCTGTTGTGTGCTAATCCCATAGAATCCGTACAGTTGTGAGAAAATTTACCTTTAACCTGTACCTGAGTCTTTTTAAAAATTATCCTTTCTAAACTTTGCTCCCTGAGGTTAATTTAAATTTTGGTCGGATTTATCAGTGTTTTTTGGGTAAGGATGATTAGACTGCGTGTCCGGGAGCCCAAAATACCTTGTGAAAAACTTAACCTTTAGGGCAAAAGGGGATTACCAGGTCCTGAGCTAAAGGGCGGAGGACACTAAGTAATTCCATCCTCACCTGGGGGGGGAACGCTTTTCCTTTGATCATGCATTGTTCGTTCCCCACTCAGTGATCTCAGCAAAGTCTGGGGGTCATATCGAACTCCTCTCAATGGAAAATTTTGCGTGCAATTTTGATTGCTAGGTTTGATCCTAAATTTTGGGGAATGATTTAAATTTGGACGCCCCGCCCTTGACTAAAGCATATTCTTGTGCAGAGGACTATGGAACTGCGGGGTGTATTGGTTTGCCTAAATTCGATTTTTTTTTTTTCCGACCTCCGACTTTGAGGTGTTATTTTAATGCTTTGTGGAACTGTTAAAAGTGTTCATTTTAAAGGGGTTTTTAAATTCCCCGTAGTTTTTGTTAGCCTTAAAAAATTCAAAAGGTTTCACGGGATTATCCTCTTGTAATATCAAAAACTCCTGAACTCGCTTTTTTTCCCTTAATAATGTAGGGTCACCGACCCCCATTTGGGTTGTTTGCAGCTTTGTGAGTTCTGTTCTTGAAGGTTTTCTTTGGACGACCCAAGTTTTGTAGTAATCAGTGCCCTGTTTTCTTTCCTAAAAAATTTACAACCTTTTTCTGTGAATCATTGTCCAGTCATAGTACTTTTTAAAAGTGATGTAAAGGTAAGGGGGTAGAATTTGACCCTATTTGTTTTGGTAAATGAGTATTATAAAACAGCTATTCGTTACTATGCAAAGTGGTCACTGTTACTTGTTGAAAGCATGCTTCTGACTTTTCCATCCCAAAAGACCCCTTCCTTTACATAATCTAGCCTGCCCCCGCCACGTGAGTTTCCCTGCCTGTATCATATACTGCATGTCGTTGTCAAAATGTGGGAACTCTTCGCCTTTTATTGCGTTGACTATCCCCAAAAATGTATAATTTAGCTTTAAATCTCCCATGCTATTGGCCGTGATTCTAAATTTGGGGGCAGTGATCATCTGAAACTTTCAACCTTGCTATACTTGTACAGAGAAAAAAACCCCAGAGGCTGTTCGATATGTAAATGCTGATACTGCACATTATTTCATTAGTTTTCTGCACCACTTTTTTCGGTAGGGTGTCACTAAATAAGTCAATGGGCCTGTCTTTCCTGTGTTCGTATAGGATGGTACCCAAATTCTAGGGGCTTTTTTATTTTAGTGGTGTTAAAGGGCTCTTTAAAACAAAAACGTCAAAATTTTTGTTATAAATATAGTAAAGAAAAGTCTTTAAATCTAGGGTTTTAAAACACGTATTTTCCCATGAAAAAAAAAGAAATTTTTTTTTCTTTCCCCCATCACACCCTATTTTTTAACTATTGGTAAAAATTTCTGTTTGAAAAACTTTTTGTCTGCTATTTTTTGTACTGCTTTACGTATTTGTGTTTACTTCTTCATTTATCTGTTTTCGCGCTTCCGCTATTGATACTATACGCATAAACCTTTACCTGATAGATTTTTGAGTGATGTCCCACAGATCGGCCCCTTTCCCTTTGCATATTTTGTCGCGTCTTTTTACGGCACTGTCGTCACTGTTTCAGATGGTCCCCGTCGTAAAAAAATACAGAGACCTATTCGTATTGTCGCATCACAACACCAAAAAATCTAAAACCCCGTGCAAAAATTAAAATCAAACCTCATTGTATTTCAACATCATAACACATCAAACCACATTATCCCTGTTACAAACCCCACTTTTGTCGTGGGGTAAAAAATAATATAGAGACCCCATTCGTATTTTTTAACACACTGACATCATAACCATCAAACGCACATTTTCCCTGTCTACACGATCACTTTTTTTCTCCATTATCTTTTTTTCAATTTACATCTCTTGCCTGATGCTTTTTTTCATTTCAGCAATCTCTTGCCTGTGTTCTTATTTCCTCGGCCGTTTCCCTGTCTTTTTCACCAAAGGGTTTTTCCGTGGCACTGTTTTCCCAGGGTGGGGAATCCCCTGGGAGTTTTCGGGAATTCCCGGGGTTGGGGAGTCACGCGGCCCAGGGGGGGGTGTGTGTGGCGGCTGGGCATCGCCACTCCCCCGGCGATGGGTACGGTCGGGGCAGGTGGGGGGGGGGGGGGCTCGTGGCGGTTTGTGGGGGCAGTTACGGTGCCAGGCCGTCACACCCTTCCCCTTCCCCTGACCACCTCTTCACGATGTGGGGGGCGTCCTCATTGTCGTTGTCCTTTCCGTCGTTTTTTTGCAGGGCAGTCCCCTTTGCCTGGGGGTTTTGCACAGCAGACACGCTGGTTCCTTCCTGCAAAATTTTTCTACGTGGCCCTAACCCTTTACACTTGACAACTACAAAACCTCTAGCACCCCGGTCGAATGGGGAAAAACTCGGCTCTAGTATCTTCCAAAAAATTTGGTACTTGTAGGTGGCGGTGTTCACCGCTCCCTACAAAGATGCCTGTTCAAGGGGTGTCCTCCCCTTTTGATCCTCCGGGGTTTAAAAAACGCCCGAAGTTCAGTGCTTCCTCACGGCCGCCTCCTTTGGAAACCTGGTAACCCCGGGTTTCCCTATTTTTTCTCTTTGGCTGAAAATCGTCTTTGTTTGCAGAGGAAAACCCCCCAAAAGTGCCATTAAACATCAGGGCCCATATTTTGTTGTTCTCGTCGTACATAGACGTAGCGCGGGATTCCATCTCCCCTGCACCATGCTACGGGCCTTTTCTTGAGGGGCGGCAGCTGGCTGACCTCCCCCACCACCTTTTTTTTCGACGGGAAATCGTGTCCTCAGGGGAAAGGCCCCGTCTAAAGTACCTTCCCGGGGGGGGATGGGTTCGCGCTTTGGGTCTTTCCGTTGCTTTTGGGCAGGTTTTCTGGTCATTCGGATGGTTTTCACTTTCTTCCTTCTGGGCTGAACGATTGGAAACCCTCTTATCAGCATCAGGGGCGGCAGTCGAATCCACTCGTTCCATCCCCATGTTCGGTGGAAACAAACCCTCCCATAGAGTGGGGTTGAGGGGGTGGGATTGGACTGGCCTGGGGGGGCATCGGCAGTCCCCACCCTATCCATGTAGGACATTTAGAGGGGGGTTGCCCGTCCGCTTTTGGGTGGGTTAATTCCCCCGGTGGGGGGCGGAGGGTGCGACGCCAGGTCAGTGCGTCACACTAAAAATTTACCCGGGCCCCCGCCAAAGGTCGTTGTACAGCACCCTGTTACCTTAGCCCACCTATATTTTAAATTTTTACTAACACTGTTTTTTCTAGAGTCCCTGCCTAATATCCCACCAATTTGGTGTATGTACCCAAAACAACCCCACGCACATCTGATATAAGGGCAAAACCCGTTTGGGGGTTTATCCCCGTAAAACGTCCAAACACAGGGGAAATCCTGATACGTCCCGCTTTGGGGGTACTAGGCTTACAACTGTTTTTTTTTTTTTTTTTAACAGAGCGACGGGTTTTTATCCCCCTAATTTTTTTCCAAATTTGCCGTTGGGCCGTGAGTTTTAAAGAGGCGAGGGGCGTCCCTAATTTTAATTGCCGATTTTTTTCCCTTTTTTTTTGGGTGTTACACGTGTCGACAATGTTTGGCTCGGGTTTTCGAAAAAACGACTTTTTAACGTTTTATAAATCACTTTCTTTGATTTCTGCGCTTCCTCTTGACACCCGTGCTATCTATTACCCCCCCTTCAACCCCCCCGGGTTCCCCCCGCATCCCCCCCGATCGTTGGGGGGAGGAAAAAATAAAAAATCCGATTTTTTGGAACTTAGTCGAGAGGGTGCGTCGCTCTCGGGAAAAATTTACTTCTTCGTAACAAATAAAACAATTGGTCCTTTGTTAAAAAAATTTAATTAGACTTTAATATCATAAGTACTAGTGAAATATAACAGCTTACCCTTTAATTCAAGAGAATGTATTGTGTGGTCAACAAAGAAAACTTATAATTTGTAGGGTAAACCGTTATATTTTACTGTTTCCTAAATCTTAGCGTAAGAAGATATACACACAGAATTTTATATAAATCATCTTTCTGAGAAAATAATTAAGCAATGTTATCTTACATAGCTAAAGATAATTAAATTGAGGTTAAAAAAGTGGTAACATAACATAAAGACCAAATAAGTGGGTATCAAAGGGGGTTTGGTTTTAAAACGAATTTTTTTGGGGGATTCTACTCATTCCCTTGCTCATTACAAGGGAGAGAGATTCTGAGAATGAATGAATGAGAGAGAAAGAAAGAGAAACAGAGAAAGTAAAACAGGGAAACGGAGAGAGAGAGAGAGAGAGCTAAAGACACACACATACACGCATATATACATGTATGAGTGTGTGTGTTTGTGTTTGAGTGTGTGTGTGTGTGTGTGGTGTTGTGTGTGTGTGTGTGTTTTGTGTGTTTTGTACACACACACACTCGTTATAACGGTATACACCCAATTTCATTGGGGTTGCGGGGTATTGATGTGGGGATTCGGGACACTTTTATTTTAAGAGTTGACACACGCAATAAGAACACACGAGCTGTCTAGTTTTTTTGGGGATGGGGGGTTGCGGTCAAGTCCTGCCCGGGGGGAGGGGCGGGGGCTGACCTTACCGGCGGGGTGCTTACCGAACTCTCCCAGCCTAGGTCACCTGGGTATAAGTAGTGACCGTCCCCTAAGAAGCAAAAGAAGCACTGGGGGACAGGGGGGGGCGGGTTTAGGGCACCGGCCCCCCCTTCTACACGTCTTCTATACGGGCTGACGGGCTCAAACACACGTAAAAGGGGGAACACCTTTAAAGACCTACATTTGTCTAAGGGTAAAAGCGCTGCAGTGTCGGGGGGCAGCCCGCCCGGAGGGGAGGCAAGGGCAGAGCCGACCTAAAGCGCTGGTCGCTGGCACGAACTCTCCAAGGGGTAGGTCATCTCGTATAAGTAGGCCTTCCAAACTAGAGGGGGATAGAACAGTGGAGGAACATGGGGGGGGCGAGGTGAGGTCACTGGGGCCCCGTCTTCTACCTGATTGCTCCACGTACATCGTATAACCACACACATCATTATTACAAACATACTTCTACCTAAACATAAACACACACACACACACCCAAAACCACCATAATTATATATATTATATATATTATATATTATTAATTTTTATATATATATAATATATATATATATATATATATATATAATATTTATACAGAGCGAGACGATAGCGAGAGAGACAGATAAAGAGAGAGATGGAGACATAGACAGAGAAAGAGGCAAAGAGAGAGAGAGATTGACTGATAGTGAGTTAGAGAGATAGCAAGAGAATGAGATTTTGATAATGAAGAGAGAGAGAGGAGAGAGAAAACAGAGAACAAAGGGGAAAAAACATTTTCTAGATCCCGAGCAAAAACGGGAAAATGAATTTATGACTGAGGGACAAAAAATTACAGGTAAATATCCACACACACTCAGACGGTGTTGTGTGTCTGAGCGTATACCAGGGCAACATAATACGACGACCTTCACTCGACATGCCCAGGTCCTTCTCGGCGGCTTGCTCGTCTTCTACATCCTCATAATCTTCGTCTCTACTAGTTTTATGTGATGGAAAAGAAATCAAATATAGATGGAAATTTTTATTTTTCCCAACTTATACAAAAAAAAAAAAATGTAACAACAACATTAATTTAATCAAAACAGGAAGATGAAACCCCCCCACTGGTAAATAAGTTATAAAACCATAAAAAAATTTAAAAAAATAAGAGCCCGGGAATAATAAATAAAAGCAAACTAATCAAGAAAGCTGGCGAAAGTGTTAAACTTCTACAAAAATTTTACAAAAAATTTGGGAAAAAAGAAATGCAAAGGTGGGAAAATCGTTTTACTCCCCAAACCCAAAAAAAATGACGCCTCCAATGCAAAAATTAGGGCAATTGCATTTAAAAATACGCAGCAAAATTTGTTTAAAATTATTGCTGAAAAAATGAATTAAATTGAGAGAAGAAATTGCAAAACGAACAAGCAGGGTTTTTGCCCTGGAAAAGGTACCTAAACCCGATTCTAAAACTAAAAATTGGTCATGGAAAATAGAGAACACGAAAAACCTATACCTGTATTTCATCGATTACTGGGCTTTGATATGTTGACACATATCCTCGGGAAAAACGAGTTTGAATTTTTCCAAAAAAATCATCCAATTTTTAAAAAAAAACCGATGACCAATACAAGCAAATTTTTAACCACTTATGGGGTTCAGAAAGGGTTTGAAGTCACCAAGGGGTACACAAGGTTGGATTGCCCGCACCTTTTAATACTATTCTGAAAATTATGAGAGGTGCTCTAGAAATTTTTAAGGGAAAAGGATTTAGAACAAAAACAAAACTAAGTACCCGATGATAATTTTTAATTTCCACAGTATCATTGACTACAACAACTACTAGATAAAGTTGGAGAAGCAAGCAAAAAGGCTGGTTTATTTCTTAATGCCAAAAAAACTAAGACTATGAAGATTCGAAGATAACCGACAATGAATGATGATGAACATGTTACAATCAATGGAGTGGTTGTGGAAAATGTGAAAGAGTTCACTTATCTTGGAGCTGTTTTTACTAATACATATGATGATTCACCGGAGATAAAAAGAAGAATTGCCATTGACAAAAACGCCACAGTTGCTCTCAATAACATCTGGAAAGACCGATGCATTACCTTACGGACAAAGCTGAGGTTATTGAACTCATTAGTTTTCCCAATTGCGTCATATGGTTCTGAGTGTTGGGTGCTGAAGAAGAAAGACAAATTTTGAACTATGGTGTTACAGACAAGTACTACGTATTAACTGGACAGAAAAGAAAACAAATGAAGTGCTGAGAAAAATAAATTGTAAAGACCAGCTGTTGGACATCTTGAACAAAAGGAAACTAAAGTTTATTGGTCATGTGATGAGAAGTAAAAGTATTGAGAAAAACTTGCTGACAGGGATGGTGATAGGAAACAGAGGAAGAGGCAAACCGAAGACAAGACTGAGCAACAACATCAAAGATATTTGCGGGCTGATGATGGTACAAGTGGAAAGAAAAGCGCAAGATCGAGTTGAGTGGCGAGGGATGGTGGAGAGGTCCACGGCTGCTCAAACATGAGCATACCGTCATTGATGATGAATCTTCATCTGGATCTACGGGCGTCCAGCAGGGGGCGGCATCTCAGGGTGGCTGATACCTGCACTGACGAGCTCCTGGAGTTGACTGGATCAGCGGTCGTCCAGGCAAGCGTCACCCATCCTCAGCATCCTGGGGCGACCGGTACCTGTGCTGGCGAGTTCCTGGTCCTTCACTGAATCTACGAGCGTCTCGGCACGCAGCGACCGTCCATTACATCATGGGACGGCTTAACACCTGCTCTGACAAACATCCTGGTCCACAGGCCTATGGCGATCTTCCGGTGACGTCCTTCCCACAGCATCCTACGGTTCTGCAGCAGGGACCTCCTTCGGTACCGTGTCGGTTATTGTCGGTCCGACTGCTAAATAGTCAGGGAACCAGATCATACACGTAAGGGCCAGATAGTAAGAGAAAAAGAAAGGCAACAGATAAGAGGTGTTAAATACCACTAGCTGGTTACTTATATAAATTTGCGGTTTTTGATGTTCATTTCTTAATTTCTTTTTTTTTTTTCCCTTTGTTTTTTATTTTCACAAAGATAGAGAAAAAATAGGAGAGGGAGTGATCCACATGGACTTGGCTTGAACTTCCAACCGTCTCTGATAGATATGAGAGTAGATAAGGGAAACGACAACGGAAATCCACAAGGATTTACTTGAACCAACTGTCGTCACACAGAGAAGAAATAAATGTACAAGTCACTCGTCACGATTGACAAAATAGTGGGCTAAAGAGATACATCATAGATCTTACGCCTGCAACTATGACAACAACAAACCCTAGTAATGAAAAGGTTTCAGTGTCTTTTGTTCTGCGTGGATGAGTGAGTGAGTGTGTGCGTGTGTGTGTGTGTGAACG
>NC_051426.1:5036651-5041651 GCF_015228065.2 Penaeus monodon | reverse complement strand
CTTCTCCGTCTCACGACTTCCTTTCTTTTCCGCTCCAGTTCTACAGTTAAAAGGCTGTCATTTCCACGGCCGGTAATTTGTCGCCCCCCCCCCCCCTCCTCATGCTAGTTCATCCCAGGTTTCAGAAGTTCTATATGTCTTTGTTTGAGTTTGTGTGTGTGTCTTTGTGTGCTTGTGTTTATGTGAGTGTGTGTGTTTTTGTGTGCCTGTGTGTGGAGTGTGTGTTATCGATGTTGTGTGAGTGCATTGATGTGTGTGTGTGTGTGTTGATGTGTGTTGGTGTGTATGTGTGTGTCTGTGGATATGTGTGTATCCGTGCGCGTGCGTAAGTGAGTCTGTATACGCGGAGAGAAAACAGTCTGGTGACCTCACTCAAAATCCACTTTTTAAGCGTGCTTTTTGCGCCATTTTGTGCGAGTCTTCAAGAGGGACAGCTCGCCGATGGGACTGGAGTGTCATTACTGGAGAGATCGAACGCCGGAGCAACAGGCCCACGAATCCATTACGCCCGCGGACATCGCTGCATCTCGCCTTCCTTTCCTCATCTGACGTCAGTAGATGTCTAGACTTAATCAGAAGCTAAAGAGCAGTTAACTTGGAATCTACGGTGCACGGAGAAGCGACGTCAGATGGGGAAGAGACAGCCGTTAAAAAGTTGATTTCGGTAGGTATTCATCTAGTTCTCTCTCTCTCTCTCCTCTCTCTCTCTCTCTCTCTCTCTCTCTCTCTCTCTCTCTCTCTCTCTCTCTCTCTCTCTCTCTCTCTCTCTCTCTCTCTTATTCTCTCTCTCTCTATCTATCTCTATCTGTCTATCTGTTTGTCTATCCATCTCCCCCACTCTCTATTTCTCTCTATCTATCTCTCCTGTATGTGTACGTACGTGTATACACGCGAATTTATGTTATTCCTTTTCTGTCGAAAACTCTCTTTGACCTTGTAGGGAAGGAGATTAACCGCTCATTAACCGCATCGGGACACGAGATATTGCTTGATCAATTATAATGCACCAGGATCTTTTTTTGCATTTTCCCAGTTTGATTTTGTTCAAGGTTTGTTTTGGACATATGCCAAAGTGGCTCTCCTTATTAGCAAATAGTTTGCATGAAGGTCATCCTGGGAGACGCACTAATTGCTTTTAGTTTGGATGACAAAGGAAATTATTGAAGTTATCATTGTCATTTTCTGTCATCATTATTATTATTATTATTGGTGTTGGTGAACCATTTCACTTTATTCACCTCCATTTGATATAATGATTAGTCTCATGCCGTAACTTCACTCAAATTACGTGTGCAAGGAATGGCCGAGGCTACCATCCACTGCAAGGGTCATTACCTATTTCCTAAGGTGTATTACAAGGTACCGCAACTAAATTTCATTTCTCCGTGGTATTTTTCTACGTTCAGTCGGACGAAACCCCTTCCGACGCACGTCTGCGAGTGCCCTGAGACAGAGACGCTGCCGTGGGAGTGTCGATGCCGCGACGTCCGCTTCATGGTCTTCCTTGAGGGACACCGCAGGCAAGTTCGTCCTCATCGTGTAGTTGGCTGTTCGCTCGAGGACGAGGCGGAGATTGCCGGAGGAAGAGATCCCTCACAGCCGGTCCTCGTGAAATCCCTAGGAACTTGTTCTCTAGGTGAAGATGCAGGTTGGATTCCATAGGTCGCCTCCACTCGACGCGGCCGACCGGGGAGAGGGCGGCGCGGCTCTATATGATGCTTACGGACTGAAGATCATCTGCTACGGCCTTCCACAGGGCCTGAGTAATTGTTCTGTCGGGGATTTCTGCACGAAGCAGGGGAGCGAAATGGGCCAAGGGTCGAGAGAATTAGGGGCATGCATATATATGTTGGCATGTGTGTATGTGCACGTTTGTGTGTGTCTGTGTATGTTTGTGTGTGTGTGTGTGTGACTATGTGCATGTGCTTGTGTGTGTATGTATCTGTGCGAGTATGTGTATGAGCTTGTGTGGGTGTATCTGCTTATGTGCGTTTGTATATTTGCTTGTGCAGATGTGTATATGTATATGTGTATTAATGCATGAATATGTGTATGTGCTTGTGCGGATATGCGTGTGCGTATATACGTGTTTTGTGCATCCATACGTGTTTTTCTATTTGAGTGCCTATGTGTGTATATGTGTGTGTGCAAGTGTGTATAGGTATGTGTGTGTGTTTGAGTGCATGCTCATAAGAGCGTTTGCTTGTATGTGTGTGTATGTATGTTAGTGTGTACGTCGGTGTGTATTTTTTTCTCTCCGTCTTTCTTTATCTATCTCTATATCTATCCATCCGTCGATATCTGTCTTTCCTCGTATTAACTCTTTGTCTGTCTGTCTCTTTGTTGTTTTTTTTTCTCTCTCTCTTTCTTTCTCCCTCTAATTCTTGTTTCTTCTTGCCTCTTCTTTGCCACTATCTCTCTGCATCCTTCCATCTGTCTCTTTTTCTACCTGTTTATTCGTGTGTTTATGAGGGTCTATGTATGTGTGCGTGTGCGTGTGGTAAGTGCGTGTATGTCCGTTTCTTTGTCTGTGTGGGCTTGAGTATGTGTGCGTGTGCGTGTGGTAAGTGCGTGTATGTCCGTTTCTTTGTCTGTGTGGGCTTGAGTATGTGTGCGTGTGCGTGTGGTAAGTGCGTGTATGTCCGTTTCTTTGTCTGTGTGGGCTTGAGTATGTGTGTGTGTGTGTGTTTGTGTGTATCCACGTTTTTTGTTTGTGTGTGGGTATATATATGTGTATCTCTGTGTGTATGCATGTGTTTATTTGTTTGTGTATGCATATGCGTGTACGTTAGTGTGCGTGTGTATGTATTTCTGTATGTGTAAGTGTGTATGTTTCTTTGTGTGTTTGTAAGTATGAGTATATGTGTCATGCATAAATTTCCGCAAATATTTTAAAAGGTAGAGTATCCGAATTAACGGGGTCCCCCTATTTCCAGGACGGAATCTGGAAGCTTCGAGAAACGCTGGAACGCGAACCGGATATTCCTTTTTTTCTCTCTCTTTTTTACGTTCACTCGCCCATTCGGCGGTCAGAAAGAGGTAACCGGCCTGGCCCCTCTACAATCTGAGCCACCTCATTAGATTTATTTTCATTATTACTATTACAGAGACCTGTTATGTATGTTCTAGTACACAGGGAACACACGCAGCCGCTGGAGCCAGTGTTTCCCTTCAATATGGTAGGGTTAGAGTCTTTTTTTCGTGGGAGGGGGATTTCTCGTGGGGAAAAAAATCTGTTAGTTAATAATGAGGAGCTTACGGTGTCAATTCAATGAAATTCCAAACTGGCAAGTATCAGTATTTAGTCATTTTGGTGTTATGAAATATTAATTGGGAACAATTTTTAAAGTCTAAAAATCATAACACTTAAATTCGTCTCAGCCAAAGGGGAAAGGATAGCAGCCTTGTGTGTTACGGTAGGAGACCATACTTGATAGACCTATGTTTATGCCTTAAATAATTAAGCAGTTGTTTCTAACTCTGATATCAATGGAAAAATATGACGCATCAAGAAGCCTTACCCGAATTTCGTTATGGGAAGGTAGTTTAAGAGGAGTTGCATGATGGCGGGTCCGCGAGCCCACGGCGTCTGACTCCTGAGGAGACACGAGGTAATAAATCCAGTGACGATAAAGTGAATACGGATACCAAGCGAATGGCAGTGCAAATGATAATAAATAGATAAATAAATACAATAACATAAATAAATAGATTAATAAAAAGTAAAAAATAATGGATTCCTGATTTTCTATAGATTAATATACTAATAATTTTTGAAATTGCAATATGAATGTCTTTGCCAGAGCGCCAAGAGAAGACGGAAATTTAATGAAATTGGTCTTTGTTATAATTCGAATCGTCCTCATTGTAAGAAACGGTAGCCCATGTGCATGTGTGTATCTCTGCACGTGTGTATGTGTGTAGGTATTTGTGTGTATGTGTATTTGTGTATGCGTGTACGTTTATGCATATGGGTTCATGTGTGAATATGCGTGCATGGATGTGTGTATTCGTGTATGTGTATATGTATATGTTTGTGTGTGCGTGTGTGTGAAAGCAATCGCACTGTGTGTGCGTGTGCAAGTGTCTTTTGGTGCGTATATAGGTATGTGCGTATATCCAAGTGTGTGCGTGTGCCTGCATGTTCATATTTGTGTGCATATGTGTGTATTTGTGTGTGCACAAGGATGTATTTGTATGCTTGCATATATAAGTATTTGTGTGTGTCTGTGTGCGCGTGTATGCACATGTATGAGGTTATTTAGGTGTATGTGTGTAAGGGTGTGTATATGTGTCTACGTTTGTGTATGAATATGCATATCTGTATGTAAGCGTGTATGTGTGTTTGTGTATGCATAGGAGCCCAAGAGTACGTGAATGGTGAGCGATGATGCGATGATTCTTTTACTGAAGGAGAGATGGTGTTAGAACGAGCTGCTCTTTGGCTCCGCGCAGGGAGTCCGCGCGTCATGCTGCACAGAAGTCTTGGGCCGTTTTCACACCAAGGTAGCACGTCTCACGTGGCAAATGGCAGGCGGCAACTTGCAAGTGACACGTGTCACGGTAATTTCAGACCAAAGTTGCACGTGGCGCGTGTTACTCGGTTCACAAGGAGGTTGGCGATGTTATTGCTGTCCAAAGTCCTAAATAATCTTGTGACAACTACCTTCGCTTGGAGGAATAAAGTGAATTACTTTGGGGCAGAATGTGCGGCAAACTTGTAAGGAAAAATATTTTGATAATTCCACCACTGAGAGAATTTTTATTGTACTGAGGTGAAGTATCATACAAACATTTGAATTCCCCCATAGCGTGTACAAATGTTATGTTGATTGGTTCATTGTCTGGAAGAGCCATAGTTTGGCACGAGTGTAGGCACACATCGTATTGTCAAAAGTATTTGGCAGAATATTTCTAGACACTCTGAAACTACTTCCTTTTTATCGCGCCTTGAAGCTTCATCTCCAATAACCATGGCCCTGCAGTCGTGCACCTGGCCA
>NC_051426.1:5009918-5024918 GCF_015228065.2 Penaeus monodon | reverse complement strand
GGCTCCAAGTCCCAAATAGGAACCATTCACTCAGCGAGGGCATAGATGACGATGTTATCTGACCTCGCTTGACCCATCAGTTCGTGACCAGAGCTCAACGCGGTAAGGTCGGAGTCCCCTCGCCTCAGGCGGATCAGCCTGACATGTGACACCGCGCAGCGCTTTTACCCTAAGCCAGATCGTAGCGTGTGTTCACCCCTTTACTAGTGTTGTAAGTCACAACTACGTTGACTACCATTGCTCTTCACCAACAGTCACCACCCATTATATATAAATGTGTGTGCGTGCGTGTGTGTGTGTGTGTGTGTGTGTGTGTGTGTGTGTGTGTGTGTGCGTGTGTGTGTGTGTGTGTGTGTGTGTGTGTGTGTGTGTGTGTGTGTGTGTGTGCGCGCGTGTGCGTGTGTGTGTGTGTGTGTGCGTGTGCGTGTGCGTGGGCGTGTGTGTGTGTCTGTGTGAGTGTGTGTATACACATTGATACTTGCAAAGAAGCAGCAAAGGGCGCACTTGTAGAATGTCAATTTTGTGTTGCGCATAAGTGTAAGAGGGAGGTCTATATGAGCACACTACTCTTATTAGACCTTGCGTGGGAGAGCTCCTAATTTCTGCGCATGTGAAGACCGTACCGATGATTTTACCCCAGCATACAACATTCATTCTTAAATACTCAATAAAATTGAGAAGCTGTTCTGTGTGATCTGTAGAATAGATTTCGTCAGTTTATCAGCTCTAAAGTCTTAATACATTTAGTTTTATTCTCGAAGAGATTTCTTTACTTGGCCTGAGGAACTGAATACTAATTATAGCTAAGTGATCATAGTTCCATAAAGAAAGAAGCGGTTGATAAATAATGAAAGCATATATTTTAACAAAAATAACTATTCGAAGAAGGATGATGTGTGCATTTCTAGCCATTTATAATGGGTGTCCATTTGCAGCAAAAGACATATCGTTAACCTAAAGCCTAAAAGCTTTTTTAACACGCAAGTATGAAAACGAGAAGAAATGTATGGCCTTTTTAAGAGGGTATATGTCTTTATCATCTCCGTTGGTATTATTCTAAATGTGTGGTCACCAACCATAAGTATGATTTTTATAACTGCCAGGTTGCAGTCTACTTACGGAATGATGACTTGGATGTGCAGAGTTTACTCAGCTTCTGGCGTGACTTGGGGAAGCAAATGCATTCTCCAGAACCGATCAAAAAGGTCAACTAAACGTAGCCAAGACAAGGCCACCAAACATGTAGATAAGACCTCGATTCTTATTCATTATATTGTGTTGTAATTATGACAGTTATTTCTACTGCGATTTGTCATCAGTTCCAACATTATCATCATTCGTTAATGAGCCGCTCATTGGCGCTCTCGTAGGCCAGCTTCAAGCGTCTCCGTACGATTTCTTTTTTTCTGCTGAGCTTCGTACGCCGGCAGCGGGACCGATGAAGCAGCCATTTCAAGGTCTATGCAAGTCTAGACTTAAACAGACCTTGCCCAGTTTCAAACGCAGACACGTCAGGCGTGGCCGGAAAAGATGCTTGGAGTTGAGGTATCGCGTGCTGAAGACCGGAATGACAGATATACAAATGCAAAGACACGCCATTCAGTGTTTACCGTTGCTAATTGCACCCGCATTGCAAGCGCTGAACTTCGAAAGATAATTGTGAATTCAGATTGCTGCATACTACATATGCAAGCGAATTCCATTATCATTATTATTTTTTTCTTCTTCTTCAGCTTTTTCATATTTGCATTCAACAGCTGGGTGATAAATCATATTCATATTTATGTTCGAGTTCCCTGAAGCGCCAATTCTCTGAAATTCCTTTAAAGGACTCCTTTCATTTCTTTGAAAACCAATTCGTATAAATTGTTTTAGAAGCAATTCCTCTAGACTTCCCTTAAAAACAAATTTTAAAAACTCATTTAAACGGAAATCAACACATATAGATTTCAGGAGAAGCACATTACTGCATATCGAAACATTTCCGCAACCTGTCACAGCAGGCCGCAACATGTCCGCCACTAGCTATGGCCTACCGTAGCAACACGTCCGCGACCTGCGACGGCATGTGTCGTATACAAGGATCCCAAACAGGAACAAGGTCGTTCACCGATTAACTTGGCCCCTCCCGCTCTGCCTTGTCATGATGCGTCACCGCCTGTTAATAAGAAATACAACATTTTACTTTCATTTGTTGCTTTTTTAACCAAGAAGGAAACAAGTTTTTCGTTTTGTTTTGTTTCTTTTTATAAAGGCGAATAAGAAAGAAAAAGAGGGAAGGGAAAGTGTTTTTATCAAAGCTCCGGGTCGATTGCCTGTGATTGTACGTCGAATCAAATGAAACATTTTACCATATAATAATGATATATAAGATAATAATGAATAATGTCACAGTAATAAATAACAAGTAAATATTTAGTAAATAATGAAGTAATGAATAATACATTAATATAGACAGTAAATGCATAGGATCGAATACCTTTACAACGTCTCGATTAAATGTTCCTCAGAAATGCGAGTGGATTTCGGATGAAGATTGAATCATTTATTAGGTTTTCACTCATACATTCTTTTCCCTTTGTGTATGTCACAGTGAACTCTTTTCATGCTGTGAGAGCGTGGCCTAGCAGTGGTTGGGTTAATTACATGATCAAAATCAACGATGACAGTGGTGATGATAATGAGGTTAATGGGCGCAGCCATTATCACAACTCTTATCATTATTACGGTTATTACAACGGCAATAATCTCCACATTTATCTTTATATTATTAATGATAGATCTAGGACTACAGGTAACAAAAAAGCTTCGATATAAAAAAGAAGCAGCAACGTCCAAAAAAAATGAAAAAAAGGAAAACGGCAAACTCATCCGGCGTTGGCCTGAGTCTCGTTACTTATGGCGCACTGTTCGACTCCCCTCCATCTGCAGCAAAATTTCCAACACACGAATTGAAACGGAGAGAAAAGAAAACGTACAGTTATAAGTACTTACATAAATAAATAATAAAATATGCAAATGCTTTACGAAATGCCTAGACAGACGGTATTCAGAGCCAACAGTCGAAACTTGAACCTCTCGTGAAAGTGATTTCGTGTTGGACAGCGCTGTCGACCTGAGTGGGAACCGGGAAAGCTGAGATCAAGTCCAGTTTTGGAATTCGAGTCTGGACTCATAAAGCCAATACGCCCTGGTTGAAAATCATTTTGCTGATGACCCTCAAAGGAAAGAAACCGTCATATCCTTGGTTCCGAGATAATGGGAAGAATATTGAGTCTTCTTGTGTGTTTTTCCCTTCAACTGTTCCCTCCAGTTCTTAATGACATTCTCGTGCTTTCTGCGTTTGACTGCTTTTACTTTCTCCGTTTTACTTACTTTTTTTGCCTCTCCCTTTTCGTTTTCCTCTTCTTTTCTTTTTCTTATCCGTAACGGTACCTGAAGTGATTCGTTCTAACCCGAGACAAGTTCGAGTATTTTTCGCCACCTGCGACAGGAAGTCTGGAGTGTCACGCTTCACTGCTTTTTTGCTTACTTAATTTTCTTTCTTTTTATACCTGTGTAATTCTTCAAACAATTATGAAACCGATGATAAAATGTGCATTTAAGCAGTTGCAAAAAAGACTAATGAAGCATAAGAATGCACTTCGAAACACAACTTGAAAGCAGGCCTTCATGACTTTTCCAATCTTTGGTGATCCTTTAGCACAAAAAGGCTGGGGGAGGGAAGGAGGGAGACAGACATACAGAAAGGACAAGAGACAGACAGACAGAGGGAAGGGAGGGAGAGACAGTCAGACAAGCAAATAGAGAGAGAGGGGAGGGGGAGTAAAAGAGAGAGAGAGAGAGAGAGAAAGGAGCACTTCGTGACTGAAAAAATGCATGAAGAGAGGAACAGTGACCCGACTCTCCGCAAGAGTAGATTCTCGTAGCACACAGTACTCCTGGGTTGACACAATGATTAGATAATAAATAATAATAATAATATAATAATGCATGTGCGGCAACACAGCCATAGAAAGTCAGACGCACAGAGCCCCGGTGAAACGATAAATGTAAAAGTCACGCTTCGGTCTTGCTGTTTTATTGAAAGGGTGACCTGTTAGTTTCGTCGGACTGTGCGCATTCCAGTATCGGCCAGGGAGGTTTGGCTCCTCCCTGTGTTTTCAAGTGAGAAGGATAGATAGGTTGGTCTGTGTGAGGGCGGGAGGGAGGGGTCGCTTCCCCTCTACCCCCTCTCGTTTTCGTTCTCCTTTTTCTTTCTCTACTTGTCTGTGTGTCTGATCTTTTCGCTTTCTCTCTCTCTCTCTCTCTCTCTCTCTCTCTCTCTCTCTCTCTCTCTCTCTCTCTCTATATATATATATATATATATATATATATATATATATATATATATATATATATATATTTATTTATTTATCTATATATATTTATTTATATGTATATATATATATATATATATATATATATATATATATATATATGTATATATTTGTATATATATGTATATATTTACATATATGCATATGAATATATATATGCACATATGTGTGTGTGTGTGTGTGTGTGTGTGTGTGTGTGTGTGTGTGTGTGTGTGTGTGTGTGTGTGTGCATGTTTAGATTTATCTTCATATTTATATGTATACACACACACACACACACACACACACACACACACACACACACACACACACACACATATATATATATATATATATATATATATATATATATATATATATATATATATATATATATATATATATGTATATATATGTGTGTGTGTGTGTGTGTGTGTGTGCATACATATAAATATGAAGATAAATCTAAACAAGCACACACACACCCACACACACACACACACACACACACACACACACACATATGTGCATATATATATTCATATGCATATATGTAGATATATACATTTATATACATATATATATATATATATATATATATATATATATATATATATATATACATACATATATATATATATATATATATATATATATATATATATATGTGATATATATACATACCTACATGATGGTGTTGAGACTTCAAAGCCTCTTCACCTGGATAAGATATTTCCATGGAATCGAGCTACAGGTGGATCCTACTGTAGAATACCTCTATGCTAGTTTTGGTGTTGGTGTAGATCAACATGTTGGAGAAATACGTTCTGTAGGGATCTGCTAGTAGGCCATCATCATTTCTTGAAACCTGCGACCTTTTGCTGAGTCCTCATTACTAATGGGACTAGGTGAGATTCATCATCATCATCAAGGGGCTAACGCCGACGGGGGCGCATGGCCGCATCCACCCTTCGCTTCCAACCACGGGGATCCCTCGAGGCGAGTCTCTAGGCAGACCCACGGCCCATCTCTAATTCCTCGCGACAGGTCTTATCGAGCTACCCAAGCCATGATCTCCTGGTCGTCCCACAGGTCTCTTCCACCCAGGGTTGTCTCGCAGAGAGTCAACCTGATGGGCAGGGTCGTCCACAGGGAGCTAGATGCCCATATAGCCCGAGTTGGCGATCCCGGATTATGCAAGTAACAGGTCCCATGCCAGTCTCACGGTGTAACCGCACCCCATGATCCGGCAAAAAAACTTGTTAAAAGACGAGCCTCCAAGGCACTAGATAGCGTACAGGTTTTGCTTCCACAGAGCAAAACTGGCAGTATCAAGGCCTTGGAAGACATGCAGCTTGGTCCTTCTGCATAGCTACCGACATCTCCAAACACTCTTGTTGATCGATTTCATGGTTCCTGTTACCAGACCAATCCGTCTATTGACTTCTTGGTCTGACAGACCAGAGATATGGACTATGCTACCAAGGTATGTAAAACTCTGTAACTTCAACGTCCTCACCGCAAGCATGGATCGACTGAACGGGTTCCCCTAACAGGCCCCCAAAGTCCCGAATCTTGGTCTTGGTCCAGGAGACCTCTAGGCCTAGGGGCTTCGCCTCATTGCTAAATGCATCAAGAGCCGCCACCAGTGACTCCAAGGACTCAGATAGGATGGCAACATCGTCGGCAAAGTTAAGGTCTGAGACCTTGATATTGCCTAGTGTTGCTCCACACTGACTTTGGCTAGTAGCTCTGCCCATTATCCAGTCCATACAGGTGTTGAAAAGTGTTGGTGCAAAGACACAGCCTTGCCTCACCCCTGAATTAACAAGGAAGAAGTTCGACACACCCCCATCACATTTTTCAGCACTTTCAGCACCAGTATAAAGGCTTGCTATCAGGCCAATAATCTGTGATGGAATTTCTCTGAGTCTCAGGATTTCCCATAGCGATTCCCGATGCACCGAGCCAAACGCCTTCTTGAGGTCGATGTAGGTTGCAAGCAACCCCGACGACGTTCCACAGTTACTCAAAGCCTCAATAGGTGGTTGCGGATCTGTTTCAGAAGCATGTGGGCGAGAACCTTGCCTGGTATGCTGAGCAGTGTAATGCCACGGAAGTTGCTACAGTCCCAACGATCCCCTTTCCCCTTCCAGAGAGGGATGACCACGCCCCTCAGTAGGTCAGAGGGAATGGTACCAGACTGCCAGATGGCAGTCAGGACTGTATGCAGACCCCAAGCCATAGGTTCACCCCCAGCCTTTAGCAGTTCAACAGGGATATCACATATAGGTGAGATTCCTTGCGTAGATTGGCCAGTCTATTCCATTTTGGTGCACCAAGAATGAGGTGCATACATTTTTTCTGTAATGTTTCTAGCATGCTTAGATGACATGGAGTCGGGTCCATCAAGGCTCAGAATTATATGAATTATATGTGTATGATCGACCTAATTGCATGTATATAGTAGGAGTGCAGGACATGACATTCAGCACCTATACCTGGCCCAGTTATCATCCTCATGACATTGATGGTTCTTTAGATTAGGTAATTGAACTGGGGTGAGGAGTCTTTGTGTATTGAAAAACACCCCTAAACATTCGTCTGAGCTGACCCACTCTATCTTGTCTTGTCTGATGTAAAGCCACTGAATGTGTATGCAATATCTAGTTTGCTATGCCCTGATCTTCTCTAAATTGATATTCAGGCCCAGATTACAAATCTATTTCTACCAGTAGAAATCATTTGGAGATTGTTAGCATAAGCTACTAAGTGTGTGTTGGAAGGGAGCTGGATGGATATCAGATCTGCTGTTACTATACCCCCTTGGGAAGTTCCATTCTCAAAGGTCTGAATGTCAGAGTGCCTGGAAACCTGACTTGGGCTTTCCTGTTATTGAGAGATAGTCATATGTTCAACAAAGCAGCTTGCCCAACACACACACACCCCTAGAGGCTAGGACATCAATAATTGCTTTACAATTTGCTTGTTCAAATGCCTTTTCAATGTCTTGAAATGTGATGATTCTATTTACCCCATTTTGTTAAGGAGTAAATAGTAGTCAGATTATCTTTGGTGCTAAGTTCCTTGGGGATGTGGTATTTGGGATGATAATCTGGCAAGAATAGCACATTCCATTGTCTTTCCCATACATGATAGGAGAGACATGGGTCTATAGGATCTAGTGGGACTTGCCTTGAACATCGTTATCAATTCAGCCTCACATTTCAGTTGTGGGTGATATGGCTGTTTCTTGAATTTGCCAGAGATCTTGTAAGGAAGTGTGCACATTTTGGGATTCACACCATTTGAGCCATGTATTCGTCTTTATCTCCTTGATTTCCTTTCTGATGAGTTTACCAGCAGCTTTGAAAGGCACAAGGAGCTCTGGGGAAGATGCATTGTTAAAGTCTTCCATATAATTAGAACTCTATTGTTGTAGTACCAATGATTCTTGTCAAAGTGTGAAGCAGATAATGTTGCAGGTTTTGTCTGATTTTCTGCTATATGTAAGGCAGTGACTAGATCAGATTCGAGTTGATTCAAATTGTTAGTTGGATCTGGAACTGCTTGCCCAATCTTTCAGGGGCTTCTTGAATCATTTCCAGCTCACCTTATTAAGATTCCACTTGAGAGTAGGCAAGCTTCGGGTGTGGATGCAAGTATGGCAAAGTGACCTGACACTAGGTATGGAATATAAGGTCAACTTAGTTAATGGAGATACAGATATGATACAAACATCAAATCTAGCACAGCTCCATAGGTTCATGAGAGAGACATCTTGGAAGTCTGTAGAAGGCAATTCAGGTAATGTCCCTTTGTGTAGTTACTGTTAGCAGAGGGAGTTGAACTGTTGCTCCAAGAGTGCTACAGGCATTGAAATTGGCCACAGAGAGTTACTGACTGTGGCAAAGATAAAGTCAAGCCTGAGTTTGGTAGTCGCTCAAGGGGGTCTGGATATGTTGAAAATATGATAGACACATGGGTTGGGTGAGGCTGATTTCATTGGGCAGTGAGTGGTCAGTGGAGAAATACTTCTCTGTCAATACAAGAGGACGATACCACTTTCTCTGGAATAGGTAGTCGGAGGTAGCATCCATAGGACTGACTGTCGGTTCAGGAGGTCTTGTTAGCTAGATGAATGATTCTGCTGGTATGTTAGAGACAGTCATGTGAGTGGAAGTTTCCAAGGATGCTGATGGAGCACTTGAGGATACATCCTTACTGGTGT
Organism: Penaeus monodon; assembly: GCF_015228065.2. Classification (NCBI taxonomy): domain Eukaryota; kingdom Metazoa; phylum Arthropoda; class Malacostraca; order Decapoda; family Penaeidae; genus Penaeus; species Penaeus monodon. The sequence goes on along the minus strand of NC_051426.1, from coordinate 5,016,329 downwards.
TGTTGGCAACAATGAATTGGTGTGGATCTGGATCTCATCCAGAATATGAGTGTCTTTGGAACTAATGAGCACCCTATGTGTTCATCTACTTGTCTACCAACCAGAAGTAAACCTATTTGGAGTATGAACATAAGGAATTCTACATCCTGGACTGGGTCTTCTGTTGATTACATCTGCAACATGGTCTTGGAAGAGCATTTGGTGCATCTGAGAGGTTTGCGATAGTATGGTCTGAGGGAAAATGTGCCAAAAATGCCTAGCTGAAGTTCTGGTTCTCCAAGGAGTGTCATAATGACTTTCATCCTTTAATGACCTAACTCTCAGACAAGTGGCAGGCTTGATCAGGTGGTGCTCTTCAAGGTGATTCATGGAGAACCAGAGAGGATAGCCTTCCAGAACCATTTTGGTCTTCCTGGGTGGGGGATCGAAAAAGCCAAGATTGGCAGCTTTTTTAGTGCTAACAATCTTCATGTCTTGTAGAAGTAAGGTAGAATTATCCTTGGCCTGCAGAATGTAGTCACCCCGAGAAGTAATTTTGGTGGACACTTGCAGGGTTGGAAAGACTTTCTCGAGTGCAAGGAGACATTCAAATGATGTAGACTTTTGCTGAAAGAGAAGCTGAGGATGGGGTTTCCGTTAGGTCTCTGTCAGTGGACAAGTATGTCGTTGACAATGAATCTGCAGACCCTGACCATCTGCAGTATTGTCCATCATTTCAGATGATGTGTCTGGAGGCTCCTCAGACACATGAGAAGTAGAGGATGCTGGTTGTGGATTGTCATTAACAAATTGATCTGTCATCTTACTGGGAGGGGCAGTAGTTCTCTTCATTTTCCTCATCATGACATGTTATCTAAGATGGCTCACTTCCCTACCAAATTTCTCCTTTTTACCTAAGTAAACAATAAAAATTGAGGAAAGCAACCCAATCCAAGAAAATCCTTCTTCAGAGATTAAGCAGCCAATCTAATGGCCCCTCTTGTGGCACTGCCCACATTGTTAACCTTCTCTCTGGAGGACACTAAGAAAAATGGTGGCCAAAAACAAGCTGAGGAAGGTAGGCTGTCTTCGGCCGGAAAATGTTCCTTTCTTTCTGAGAAGATGGCGAGCTCACTTGTCCAGTAGTGCCTCCACCGACACCATAGAAAATGAACTTGTGGTTACTCAGAAATCTACCTTTGATGAGCAGCAGTCCTGTATCACCTTGGACAAGTGGTGGTTCCTATTCTCACAGCGTAGATAGCACTCTTAGAGTTACTTATTAGTATTTTTTTTTTTTACCACCTGCTGGAGGTGGAATGGGTTTTACAGTTTAGTGGTCACTTTACTATAGTGAACTATAGGAAATAGGAAAGGTATCTCAATTCATGGTAACGATGCAAACTTCGCCTCTTGTGGTGATTGGCTGGGTGGTCAAATTGTGGCCAAAAGATTGGCCTTTGGTGGGAGTCGCCAATCCCAGAGGGTGGTTTTGCCCTAGACAGTGGCCAGACGCCGCCCAAAGGCAGGATCACCATTCCCTCAAAGCTGTACCCCCCAGCCACCCAAGATGGTCGCCAGGAACCGCCCATTCAGATGGAAGTCCTCCACAGACGTCCTCTTCTGCTCCCCTTGTAAAAGTTGCAGCTCGTTTTCTTCCACTGAGGCCATCATGGTGCACCAAAAAATCAGTGATGCTGGTCTGCAGGTGTCTGTGGCAGGAGCCCCAATTTCTACCCTGACACCTTGGCTTAGGCACCATGTACCCTGCATCAGCCTCAGCTGATACTAGCCTGCCGCGAGACGGAGGTGAAGAAGGTGCAGCCCCACATGCAACATCACACTGACAGTCGGACAGCACCAGCTGCATCCCAGGAGGGATGTTGCTGCATTGAGTGAGTGAGATTTACAAAGTCTAGCTTTGTCCATGCCTTCCATATATATGGCCCGGCCTGTGTAAGCTATTTATGGCTGTCTCAATTTATTCTCTGTCACTCAATGCTTACCATGATGGTAGGTTACCCTTAGCAAGTAGTAACTCTTTCATCTGATAGTGTATCAACATCCTGACTGTGTGCCAGCCAGTAGTTGTTTGCAAAGAGCTCATAATCTTTAAGGCATCTGAGTATCTTTTTTCTTATGCTTGTGTTCCAGGGTGCCCGGATGACCTTTGAAAGGAATTGTGCTGTCATTAGATCAATTCAGGAGCATAGGGGGAGAAGGTTTGCCTTCATCAAGAGGTTGAGGACCTTTGTCCACCTGGGGCCATCCAGGTAGCTTTATTTTGAGCTGTCCATTTTTTTTACTCTTAGCCTTGGTGGTAATCAGGGCGACAGAAGCATAGTACACAATGGAACGGATGAAATGTACATAGGATGATCTTAGTACTTTATGTCTAGCTCCTATGTGTCTCCCAGTCATTGCTCTCATGACAAACAGTCTTGCTTTGGTCAACTAGGCACTGGACCTCCTTTTGGAAGGAGAGGGTCTGGTCAATCATTACCCCATGGTATTAGAAGTCCTGAACCCACTCTAGGTCCATTCTCAGAACATTTAGACTTCTACCTTGAAAGTGTCTCTTAGAACCATGGCTTTTGATTTGGCTGCAGAGATCTTTAGTCTTGTCCTACAACACTCCTTAGATACAAAGTCCCGACAGCACAGCCAGTGGAGATGATTGCAAGATCATCTGCATAGGAGATGATCTTGTACCCTGTAGGAAGGTCTATGTTGAGCATACAGGACATTAGGGTGTTGAAAAGAGCAAGACCATGGACCCCACCTGTGGTGTTCCAGATGTCACAGTGCTGGTTGTGCTTAATAGCGGGCTATGATGTGTACTGTGTTCATGCCCCTTGTAAACCCATGGAGTTGTTTATGTGGCCTCTCGGCCATCTTGCCCAGACAGCTGAGGAGAGAGATGGGGTGATACTTCCCTGTCTCCTTTGGTTTTGGGATGTCAGCCGTCTTCCAACTCTAGGTAGAGTGGAAGGACTTGTTAATGAGTTGCAGGAATGCAAGCTCACCTGCCAGTCTTGGATGGGAGATGATGTGGTAGGAGATCTCATCAGAGCCCAGGGCAGAGCGAGAACTATTTTTATATGTTTTTCTTGGTTCTCTTTTAGAAAAGATAACATCTAAATTATTAGGTTTGGCTGCCCTTTCTCTGAGAAGAGTAAGTCTGTAGGCATTCCTGGTTTGCCCTCAACTCGGCTGGCAGACTGTTGCTGCTTATTCTCGTAGAAAACTTATTCATCAGCCTCTGATTGAGGGTCCTAGTGTGTGCACCTCGGGGCTAAGCGGCTGGTAGCTCGCTTGGCCCATTGCCACAGCTCTGTAAAGGTGGTCCAGTGGCCAAAGGACTCACACCATTCCAGCCACTTTTCAAGCCTGACTCTTTAGAGAGTTTCCTTGGCATTCTTGACAACTTCCCTTAGGAGGGATACATTGTCTTTTTTTTAGGTATGATCTGTGAGGCTGCTTGATTTATGGCATTGATAGGTCTGGCTTCAAGCACATCCATTTTTTCACTGTGGAGGTTTACTGCATCTAAGACAGTGAGCCAAAGCATTCTGAAAGACTTGCCAGTTGGCTTTGTCCGTTTTCCATCTAGGATTGTGCAGTGGCCTTGGGGCTGGGCCAGCATCCAAGAGGGTGGTAACTGCCATAGTGGTCACTTGGAACAGTATCATCAACACACCATCTGATTCTCTCTATCAGAGCCACAGTGGCCAAGGTGAGTTCTAGGACCCCTGCGCTGGCTCTTAAGAATGATCTCGGGGAATGTCTCAAGCACACTGGTTATGTGATAGCCTGCCGCATCTGATCCCCAGTAGGGAGCCGGGATGGGGTGTAGTGCATTGAAGTCTCCCTCTATGATCACTCCGTATTGTGCTACAGAAGCACAAACTGATGTCTAAGCTTATCGCTGTGGCTCATTCTGTGGCTTAAGTAAGTGGGTTGTGTAAGCGAATTGGGAAAGAGGGGAGCCTGCGATCCAATGAGAGAGCTGAGAGGTGTCCGTATCAACTAGTCAGGTCTCTGTAGTGAGTGGAGAGAAGTGCCTGTTGGTGAGAGTGCGAGGACGAGGTTGTGAACCTGTTGTGACCCAACCTGGAAAGTGTGCAGTCTCAGGTTAAGGGGTCATGCTACTACAACAGAAAAAGAGCTAAGAGGATTGTCCTTAACAAACATCATGAAATTCAATTTCTTTCTCCTAATGATCGAAAAAAGAAAAAAAAAATAATGATAATGATAATAATAGGATATATATATGAATAAGACTTTTCTATCATCCCGTTTTCTACAGGTCAGCTCCTGGGATTTTCCTCTGTCTCTTTGGGTTTTCCCCTATTCTAATTAACTCAATGACATGGCACTTGTTAAACGATAACGATAATTCTTTTAATGCCGAAAAATATTGTACGATTAAACTAGTTCAATTTACTGAGAGCAATCCTACTTTTGGCCAATAACCAATCGTCCCTACCCCCCCCCCCACCGCTTTCTAATTTCAGCGATTTTCCCTTCTACACTTCAGTTTGAATGTTTAGTCATTTGCTCATTTCACTCCTCGATGTACTCGGAACTGCCACCCTCGACCAGCTCTTGTACCGAATCCAAGAACAAAGCAAAGAAAATAAATATCAGTACTGCCAGAAACGTGGGCCGGCTAAAACATGGCGAGTTGGTATTAGCATGAATTTTCTAAACCTGTGTGGGAGGAGAGCCGTCAGTCGTCTGTATTGTTCAGTGACGTCAATCTAATCCCCGTGGCTTTAACAGTTATTCAAATTCACATCTTTAACTTCACTGCCCTCACTTTCGAGTAAAAACACGATTTTCAATACCCAGTGTTCACTCCTCCTGCCTCCTATCCCCTTTCAGCAATGAGACATTCATCATCATCAGCCATTGAGGGTCCGTTGCTGGACGTAGGCCTTCCCCAACTGTCTCCATTCTGCACGATTGCTGGCATCACGGTGCCAAAATTTTCTGAAGCCATCGAGATCGTCATGCCATCTGGTCTTCTGTGTGTGTACAGCCATAAGTATGAACACAAACACACACACAAACACACACACACACACACACACACACATATATATATGTGTGTGTGTGTGTGTGTATACATATACACATATATATATATATATATATATATATATATATATATATATATATATATATGTGTGTGTGTGTGTGTGTGTGTGTGTGTGTGTGTGTGTTTGGCTGATGATTTCGGTGGCATTCCTATTCACAGGGCAATATGAATACGGCAGTCGGGCCCACACGATCATGATTGAACAGTGTATCAGTACTGCCAGATCATCCGAGAGCACAGCGGTGCTCGCGAGCACCGGGTTGAGAACCTGCACTGGAAGAAGGGAAAGAAAGGGCAGAGTAAGAGGGAAAAGGCGAGAAAGAAAGTGCAGTCCTTAGAAAGGAAACTCCCTCTGAAGCACTACTTTCAACCGAGCAAAACTGTTCTGCCGCAGTCACCCTCCGCTCGCCGGAATAGAAAACGTGGTCTCGCTTGCTCGACGGACCCTTTTTACTACGGCGAAAAAGAACCTGAGATAACGAAGCCAAAACCTGATTAAATGGCGCTTTGACATAGCATTGCTTAGAAAAAGAGTGGCTGTAAAAAGTAAAACTCCGTCACGCCACATGCACAATGGAAGTAGTGCGAAGAAGGGAAAAAATGTTATAAACGTGTAAGAGTTATATGGTTAAAATCGAGTAACAGCCGTAGAGACAATAATGAAAATGAGAATGATGTTAGTGATAGTGTTCACCGCTGAAAACGTCTTTATAATAACACTATCAGTCATGATAATAGGTGCTATTCCATATTTGTAGTACTAACAATATTATAACGTGTTGGCGTCCCATCACCGTCAGCGTCGTTATCGGTATTGTCATTTTAATTTCATCACCGTTGTCTTTCTTGCCATTCCCGCAGGGCCTTCTGCGCGGAGGAAAGCGAAGGGAAGGCGGGCCCACGGCGGCCGAGGGAGGTACAGATATTTCCTCTTGCGTTTCCGGCGGCGAAGCAAATGACGTTTTCCTTGACGTCCCCAAGACGCTGGACGATTGCATGTGTGTGTAAGGTGTGTGCAGCATTAAACACAAGTATGTATGCATTCATGTACATCTGTGTGTGTTCTTGAGTACATTGTCTGCTTGTGTGTGAGTGTGAGTGTAGGTAGATGGTTGGGAAAGTATGTGGGCGCATGTCTCTACTTATCCATGTGCGTATGTGGATAAGATGGATGAGTGTTGGTATAAATGTGTCTATACATAACACTGGATGCAAAAGTGAATGTGGATGTGTGGATAAATGTGTGTAAATACTTAGATACATGTGTGTATGAATCTCCAGACTAAGTATACATGCGTGGCTTCTTTGGGGTGTGCGTTAATTACTCT
>NC_051426.1:4961523-4988449 GCF_015228065.2 Penaeus monodon | reverse complement strand
TTGCTGATCTCGGGGCTGAGCGCTGGTGGCTGCTTGACCCGTTGCCATAGTCTGAGAGGTGGTACGGTGATGAAACTCACACCTTCAGCCACTTTTCTGCCTCACTCTGCTGGCAGTTTCCTTGGCATCCTCACGCCTCCCTTAGGAGGGCTAGGTTGTCGGGGGTTCTTTGCCTTCGGAAATGTTTTCGGCACATTTTACCCTGTGGTTGACTCCCTAATCTCGTCATTGAAGTACCAGGCGTCCTTGTGACTCCTGGACCCAGGCCGAGTTTTGGGTATGGTCAGTGAGGCTGCCTCATCAATGGCATTTACAAGTCTGGCTTGTAGCACTTCCACATTTTCCTCTGTGTGGGTTCATTGCTTCTCAGACAGCGGGCCAAGGCGCTCTGGAACGCCTGCCAGTTGGCCTTGTCTGTTTTCCATCTTGGATTCGGTCGTGGTATTTCGGCTGGGCCACTATCCATGAGGGTTGTTATAGTGCCATAATGGTCACTAGTGACGGTCTCATCGACACGCCAGCCAATCCTCTCCACCAGAGTCGCAGTGGCCAGGGTGAGGTCTAGGACCCCTCCTCTCACATGCGTTGGCTCCTGGCTGTTGAGGAGAGCGATCTCGGGGAATGTCTCAAGCACGTTGGCTATGTGACGGCCAGCCGCATCCGGTGCCCTGCAGGGAGCCAGGATGGGGTGGTGTGCATTGAAGTCTCCCCCTATGATCACTCGGTCGTGTGCTGCGGAAGCACATACCTGGCTGAGTCTAAGCTACTACAGTGTGGCCTGCTGTACACATTGTACAATTTCAGGGGTCCCCCGGCCAGTTGAATCTCGACGGCAAGAGATTCAACATCTTCTCCACAGTGCGGTGCATCGGCTATTGCGGAGCAGGGAATTGTTGCTTTCACCAGGGTCATCAGGCCTCTTTTGCCATCGGAACGTGGCAGCGCGTAGACGTGATACCCGGAGAAGCGAACAGCTTCCGCTGATAATGTCTCCTGGAGCATGACGATGTCAATGCTCCTTGATCGCACTATTGCGTGGAGGATGGCACTCCTTGAGGAGAAGCCACAGATGTTCCACTGCAGAATACTTAGATTGGTGTCATGATGTTACTAATTGATAGTTACATCAGAGACATCGTCACATTCGGTTGACGGTCGGAGTCTGACAACTCCTTTGTGGATCCTCACTGCTTGGGGGGTCTCTTTCGGCTGTCAGCTATCCCGGATCCACTGGGGGGGTGGAGAGCCTTTGGTAGCTCTGACTTTTCGTTTTTGGGCTTTTTCTCTGGCCGCTGTTTCTGTGCCTTGGCGGGCCCTTTGGGCCTGGGCAGGCTCAGCTTCTTCTGATTGGGCCCTTTGGCACTGAATCAGCCTGGTTAGGCTCTGCCTGTGAGGGCATGCGGCTAGGTCTGCCTGGGGCTGCCTGTTGGAGAGGGGAGGGGAGTCTCGACCGGGGGTAGGGAGAGGTTTGGGGCCCTGATTTGGCCTTCCCCATCTTCCTTCCCTTTTATTTTTTCACAGCCCTGTTAAGGTCGTCATGGCACATGACTGCCTTATCGCCTTTTCCTTGGTCCGGGAAGGATACTGCCACTGCTGTGACACAGCAGTGATCAGGATCGCCCATTCCCCCGTGAAGAACATGTCTTCTGGGTCTGGGGGGACCGTGGGGTGCTTTTGGGAACCTTTTTCCTGTGGTTCCTCTGCACTTGCTTTACTTGGGGGAACTCTGATGTGGAGATCTCCGGTTTCGGCTGGGGGGGCAGCTTCCTTCTCTTGGAGGTCGGGAACCTTTTCGCTTTTGTTCCTCCCCCAGACTAGGTGCCTGGGGGGGCAGGAACAAAGTCTGGTCGTTTTCTTAGCAACCTTTTGCCGTTTGAGGGCCGCCTCTTTCCTGACAACAAGCCAGGCTCCAGGCGTGATGCCTTTTGGGCACAGTTAGGACATTTGGCTGTTGTGTCCTTCTTTTCTTTTTTATGTGCCTTGATGCACACCTCGGTATTGTGTGCCTTGCTACAGACACACATTTTGGTTTGGGCTGTACAGTTAGCCTGGTGGTCCGTACTTCTGGCACTTGAAACACCGATGGTTCAGGCACATAAGTGCGTGGTTTGTGGGTACCCCGTTACCCAGATCAAGGGTGGGGGCTTGGGTACCTTCATGGCCCCAAAAGGACTTGCCTGGTTGGAGTTTCCCTTCGCAATCGGAAGCCTCCACGACCTGTGGGTGTGATGTATCCCCTCCACATCGTATGAGACTGAGAAGCCAAGTAGCACCATCTTGACTCTCTTCTCCTGGGGTGTCTGTGGCGTGAGGCTCACTTTCCTCCCATCTTTTAAGCTCCTTTGTCTCCTGCTGGAAACAACGGGTGGCTTTATCTTTGGGCACGATGATCATCCCTGATCTCCGCAACCCGGATCGACAGCCGGATTTGCGCTGGCTCTCCAATGCCCTACCATTTGGTAGGCATTGTCGAAGCCTTCGGGTTTACGGGGACCTTAATTGCGGGAAAAAGCCTTTGGGGGCCAGACTCGCCATCAGAGTCGGTCTCCGGCCTCGCCGTTTCGGTCCGCCCTTTCGGTTTTTGGGGGTTGCTCGTGGAGGCACCAGCTGTTTCGGCTGGTTCGCTGGTGCTCCTATCGTCAGTGGGGTGTCTGAGGGGGTCAGGCCTTCCTGGTTTTGGTGCTGGCCTGGAGGGGCAGCCGAAGTCATCTGTTGGAATCGGTGGACAGACATGGGTTTTTACATGGTTTATTCGTCTTGTCCCCATCTTGGCAGCAGGCTGACAGTGTCCTTCCCGTGCTCGGGGTTTTCTTTTGCCAAGGGCACAGGGCCAGGTCCTCCTGGTGGCTTCCGGGTCGAACAGTAAGGTCTGTTGTGGGGATTTTTTTTTGAATTTTCATATCTTTGGGAGTGTTCATCCACCCCCGCCCCCACCCACCACGGAGTCCCAACAGGGGAAGCTGGGGTGCTAGAACCTGTCTACAAACAACAGGGGTATGGAGTGGATATACGCCCCCGCCAATTAGCCGATTGCACTGGTAGCAACGGACGGTGTGGGTACCACGGCAGCATGATTGCTTGACCCTAGCCTCCCGAAGGGGACCAGCCGATTGACCTGACCCGGCCGGGATCAGGCGGCCTGTCTTGCCAGAATAGAGGACCAAAGAGGCGTGTTGCTAGCCGCAGGGCGTACTCGTGCACGGCATCGCTCAACCTCCAGGACTCCCGTCTCCCAGCTCACAAGGGTGCCACGCACGGCAAACACGTGGGTAGGTGCAACCTCTGGGAGTATCCCAGAGGGATGCCCCTTTCCCCCTACAGGACATCATGATGGGAACACTTCTGCTCCTCCCTCAGTGAGGAAGGGAGCTTTTTTCACTTTTCCAGGCAGTTCTCTCCCTCCTCGAGGGGACCTTACCCTTTTCAAAGTGAATCCCCCTTTTCTCTGAAACGCCCAAGGTTTGTTTCACTCATTAGAAAAGAGGGGGTCCTGCACCTGTTCCTGTCAGTTCCCTTCATCCCTCTGATAACAGCTGGCCACAGACTGTTTCACCACAGTGAGGGAGAGAAATTAACATTTTTCCAGGAGGTTCCTATGGCAGGACGGTTTTTGAGGTGGATCCCTCTTCTCTCTGAAACATCCAAAGGATGTTTCGCCTCAGTGAGAGAAGGGTGGGTTCTGTACCTGTTCCAGTAAGCTCCTTCGTCCCTCTGGAAACAGCCAACCACAGACTGTTTCCATCACAGTGAGGGAGAGGAGCTGACTTTTTTCCAGGCAGTTCTTTTGGCAGGGTGAGTTTAACGTGAATCCCTCTTCTCTCTGAAACACCCAAAGTTTCACCTCAGTGAGAGTAGAGGGGACCTGTACCTGTTCCAGTAAGTTCCTTCATCCCTCTAAAATAGTCAATCACAGACTATTTCATCGCAGTGAGGGAGAAAGACTAACTTTTATCCAGGTACTTCCTATCACGGGAACTTGATGTTCTGTCTAGCAGCTGCTATTAGACAGAACCTGGCTGAAGGCCTGACAAGGGGGCTCTACCTGCCTATCGCCCTATTCGAAAGAAAAAGAGTGGCAGTCATCAGATGGTCTGCCAGACCAATCCCTAACAAAAGAATGGCAACTCTATGCACACCGTAAGGCAGGCCTTCTAAGGCCCCCCAGACACACCCTCCCCTGCGGGAGGTAAAGGTCTGCCCACGTCCGAGCACGCGCCCGAAGATGGGGTCCAGTTCACCAGAAGGTGTGCACAGAGTCATCCTAATGCCGAAAATTCGCATAGGAAAGAGTAGGCTAGTAGGGCACGAAGCTACATGCAAGCACATAGCATCGTGGCATCAAACAATGGGGGGCGCGTCACCGTCCGGTAACGCGGAAGAGCCGAGGCCGAGATTGCATGGGACCGGGCGCGGTGCATCTCTTTAATATGCCCGTGCAAGAGCCACATGATCGAGGGATCATGGCATCATGCTAACTCTCTTGGCGTTGCTCGGCTCCACCCGCTGCGCCCCGTCCGCCACCCTTGCCGGAACCGATCATCCCCCCTCTCTGAATCGTCCAATCAAGGACCGATTCACCGCAGGGAGAGAGGGGAGGAGCCTGTTCCTGGATCTCGTTTTTCGGCTCTGCGGCTTAAATACACTAGCGCTGTGTAAGCGCGCAGGGAACGAGGGGAGCCCGCTGTCCAATGAGCGCGGACATGGCTGTGGACCTATGTGACCCAACCTGGGTAACTATGCTGAACTCCAGGTTGCGGGGTCGTGCTGCTACAGGTACTCCCCCTCCAGAGAGTGAGCAAAGCGAGCGAGCGAAATACCATATCGTATCACTCCGGGGGTCACCAGTATAGAAGGTGGATGGTTGCCCATCTTCTATTTGAGGTTACTGGTGTCTTTATCTCTTTGGGGAGAATTTGTTGTTGGTGTGAGTGCCCACAGGTATGGCTGGGTGTTAGTAGTGAAGTCAGAGATCAACGGGGTAGCCGGCAGGCTCCCCAGTCGGCTAAGGACTGGGCAGTCCTTGTGGTGCTGCTGCTGTTGTCAGGTTCTGCTGGAGGATCGGGGATGCTGATCTCGTTTTTCGGCTCTGCGAAAAACGATCATTCTATGTACATGCTGTCAGGCCCATTGTAGACTATGCCTCCCTCGCTCTGATTGGCATCAAGAGAAAATATAAAGACCGATTGGAGACAGTCCAAAACGAAGCCGCCAGGGTCATTCTGGGTGCCCCAAGGTGGGCGAAGGTCCTCAACCTCCTAGTGGAGACAAACCTTCTCCCCTTGGCCTCACGAATTGATCTAACGGCAGCACAATTCTTATCAAAGGTCATCCAGGCTCCCAGGAACACAAGCCTAAGACACAAAATGGTCAGACGCCTAGAACAAGATAACGAGCTGTTTGCAAACAACTCCTGGCTGTCTCACACAGCCAGGGTGCTAATACGCCATCAGCTCAAAGAACCGCTACTGGCCAAGGGCATGGACTCCCCACACCCTGACTTTGTCGAAGCTCCGCCGTGGGCACAAACCTCGATAGAGTTCTCGGTCATGAGACTGGCAAGCAAAAAGAGTGAATATTGTACGCCTAGCCTAAAGGCAGAAACCCAGAGGGTCATTGCAACCATCACCCCTCCGGGGAGCCGAACATATTACATGGACGGATCGGTCGATCCCTTGACCCACACTGCAGGCGCCGGCTTCGCAGCAAGGGATGCCACAATATCCATGAGGGTAACAGACAACGCCACCTCGCTACAGGCAGAGGCAGTTGCTATCATGGGAGCACTGAGTCACGCGTCCGTGAGCAACGCAGCTGAAGAAGAAGGACCTCTCCTCTCCTCTCCTCCCCTCTCTCCCTGCGGTGAATCGGTCCTTAATTGGACGATTCAGAGAGAAGGGAGGATCGGTTCCGGCAAGGGTGGCGGACGGGGCGCAGCGGGTGGAGCCGAGCAACGCCAAGTGAGTCACCATGAAGGCCTGCCTTACGGTGTGCATAGAGTTGCCATTCTTTTGTTAGGGACTGGTCTGGCAGACCATCTGATGACTGCCACTCTTTTTCTTTCGAATAGGGCGATAGGCAGATAGAGCCCCCTTGTCAGGCCTTCAGCCAGGTTCTGTCTAATAGCAGCTGCTAGACAGAACATCAAGTTCCCGTCCTGTGATAGGAAGTACCTGGATAAAAGTTAGTCTTTCTCCCTCACTGTGATGAAATAGTCTGTGGTTGGCTATTTCAGAGGGATGAAGGAACTTACTGGAACAGGTACAGGTCCCCTCTACTCTCACTGAGGTGAAACTTTGGGTGTTTCAGAGAGAAGAGGGATTCACGTTAAACCCACCCTGCTAAAAGAACTGCCTGGAAAAAAAGTCAGCTCCTCTCCCTCACTGTGATGGAAACAGTATGTGGTTGGCTGTTTTCAGAGGGACAAAGGAGCTTACTGGAACAGGTACAGGACCCCCTTCACTCACTGAGGTGAAACATCCTCTGGATGTTTCAGAGAGAAGGGGGATTCACCTTAAAAACCGTCCTGCCATAGGAACCTCCTGGAAAAATGTTAATTTCCCTCCCTCACTGTGGTGAAACAGTCTGTGGCCGGCTGTTTTCAGAGGGATGAAGGAACTGACAGGAACAGGTGCAGGACCCCCCTCTTTTCTCAATGAGGTGAAACAACCTTTGGGCGTTTCAGAGAAGAGGGATTCACTTTGAAAAAGGGTACAGGTCCCCTCCGAGGAGCGGAGAGGAACTGCCTGGAAAAAGTGAAAGAGCCCCCTTCCTCACTGAGGGAGGAGCAGAAGTGTTCCCATCAATGATGTCCTGTAGGTGGAAGGGCATCCCCTCTGGGATACTCCCAGAGGTTGACACCTACCCACGTGTTTGCCGTGCGTGGCACCCTTGTGAGCTGGGAGACGGGAGTCCTGGAGGTTGAGCAATGCCGTGCACGAGTACGCCCTGCGGCTAGCAACACGCCTCTTTGGTCCTCTATTCTGGCAAGACAGGCGGCCTGATCCAGGCCCGGTCAGGTCAATCGGCTGGTCTCCCTCGGGAGGCTAGGGTCAAGCAGTCATGCTGCCGTTGGTACCCACACCGTCCGTGTGTACCAGTGCGATCGGCTAATTGGCTGCGTATATCCACTCATCACCCCTGGTGCTGTTAGACATTGGTTCTAGCACTCAGCTTCCCCTTGTTGGACTCCGTGGTGGGTGGGGGCGTGAGTGGATGAAGCACTGCCAAGAATATGGAAAATTTAAATCAAAATCCCCCACAGACAGACCTTACTGTTGACGACCCGTGCAAGGCCCAGGCCACGGCAGCCACCCTGAAGCCTTACGTGCCTCCGGGTGGCAAAAGAAAACCCCAAGCACAGGATGACACTATCATGCCTGCTGCCAAGATGGCGGACAAGACGAATAAATCATGTATAAACATGTCTGTCCACCAGATTGTCCAACAGATGGACTCTCGTGCTGGCCCCTCCAGGCCAGCACCCAGACCAGGAAGGTCTCTGAGCCCCCCTCAGACGACCCCACTGACTGAATCAGGAGCACCAGCTGAACCAGCCGAAACAGCTGGTGCCTCCACGAGCAAGCCCCAAAGCCGAAAGGGCGGACCGAAACGGCCGAGGCCGGAGTCCGACTCTGATGGCGAGTCTGGACCCCCAAGGCGTTTCCCGCAATTTAAGGTCCCCGTACAACCCGAAGGCTTCGACAATGCCTACCAAATGGTAAGGGCATTGGAGAGCCAGCGCAAAATCCGGCTGTCAATCCGGGTTGCGCGAGATCAGGGCATGATCATCGTGCCCAAAGATCAAGCCACCCTTTGTTTCCTGCAGGAGACAAAGGAGTTAAAAGATGGGAGGAAAGTGAGCCTCTCGCCACTGAACCCCGAGGAGAAGAGAGTCAAGATGGTGCTACTTGGCTTCTCAGTCTCATACGATGTGGAGGTGATAACATCACACCCACAGGTCGTGGAGGCTTCCCGATTGTCGAAGGGGAAGACTCCAACCAGGCAAGTCCTGGTGACCATGAAAGGTAGCCCAAGCTCCACCCTTGATCTGGGTAACTGGGGTACCTATCACCTACGCACTTATGTGCCTGAACCACTTTGGTGTTTCAAGTGCCAGAAGTACGGACACCACCAGGCTAACTGTACAGCCAAGCCAAAATGTGGTGTCTGTAGCAAGGCACACAATACTGAGGTGTGCATCAAGGCACATAAAGAAGAAAAGGACACAACAGCCAAATGTCCTAATTGTGCCAAGAGGCATCACGCCTGGAGCCTGGCTTGCTCTGTCAGGAAAGAGGCGGCCCTCAAACGGCAAGAGGTTGCTAAAAAGCGACCAGACTTTGTTCCTGCCCCCCCCAGGCACCTACGTCTGGGGGAGGAACAAAAGCGAAAAGGCTTCCCGACCTCCTAAGAGGAAGGAAGCTGCCCCCCAGCCGAAACCGGAGATCTCCGTCAACCAGGAGTTCCCCCAAGTAAAGCAAGTGCAGAGGAACCACAGGAAGAAAGGTTCCAACAGCACCACACGGTCCTCCCCAGAACCCAGAAGACATGTTCTTCGACGAGGGGGACATGTCGATCCTGATCACTGCTGTGGTCACAGCAGTGGCAGTATCCTTGTCCAGGACCAAGGAAGAGGCGGACAAGGCAGTCGACGTTGCCATGACGGCATTCAAACAGACTGTGAAAAGCATAAAGGGAAGGAAGATGGAGAGGGCCAAATCAGCCCAATCCTCTCCCTCACCCCAGGCCGAGACTCCCCTCCCCTCTCCAACCCAGGCTATGCCCTCACAGGCAGAGCCTAGCCAGGCTATGCCCTCACAGGCAGAGCCTAACCAGGCTGATTCAGTGCCACAAGCCGAATCAGAAGAAGCTGAGCCTGCCCAGGCAAGGCCAGCTAATGCACAGAAACAGCCTGGCCAGAGAAAAAGCCAAAGACGAAAAGTCAGAGCTACCAAAGGCTCTCCACCCCCCAGTGGATCCAGGGATAGCCCAACAGCCGAAGGAGACCCCTCAAGCAGTGAGGATCTCACAATGGAGTTGTCAGACTCCGACCGTCAACCCGAATATGACGATGTCTCTGATGTAACTATCAATTAGTAACATCATGGCACGCAATCTAAGTATTCTGCAGTGGAACATCTGTGGCTTCTCCTCAAGGAGTGCCATCCTCCACGCAATAGTGCGATCAAGGAGCATTGACATCGTCATGCTCCAGGAGACATTATCAGCGGAAGCTGTTCGCTTCGCCGGGTATCACGTCTACGCGCTGCCACGTTCCGATGGCAAAAGAGGCCTGATGACCCTGGTGAAAGCAACAATTCCCTGCTCCGCAATAGCCGATGCACCGCACTGTGGAGAAGATGTTGAATCTCTTGCCGTCGAGATTCAACTGGCCGGGGGACCCCTGAAATTGTACAATGTGTACAGCAGGCCACACTGCAGTAGCTTAGACATCAGCCAGGTATGTGCTTCCGCAGCACACGACCGAGTGATCATAGGGGGAGACTTCAATGCACACCACCCCATCCTGGCTCCCTGCAGGGCACCGGATGCGGCTGGCCGTCACATAGCCAACGTGCTTGAGACGTTCCCCGAGATCGCTCTCCTCAACAGCCAGGAGCCAACGCATGTGAGGGGAGGGGTCCTAGACCTCACACTGGCCACTGCGACTCTGGTGGAGAGGATTGGCTGGCGTGTCGATGAGACCGTCACTAGTGACCATTATGGCACTATAACAACCCGCATGGATAGTGGCCCAGCCGAAATACCACGACCGAATCCAAGATGGATAACAGACAAGGCCAACTGGCAGGCGTTTCAGAGCGCCTTGGCCCACTGTCTGAGAAGCAATGAACCCACACAGAGCGAAAACGTGGAAGCGCTACAAGCCAGACTTATAAATGCCATTGATGAGGCAGCCTCACTGACCATACCCAAAACTCGGCTTGGGTCCAGGAGTCACAAGGACGCTTGGTACTTCAATGACGAGATTAGGGAGGTCAACCACAGGGTAAATATGTGCCGAAAACATTTCCGAAGGCAAAGAACCCCCGACAACCTAGCCCTCCTAAGGGAGGCTGTGAGGGACGCCAAGGAAACTGCCAGCAGAGTGAGGCAGGAAAAGTGGCTGGAATGGTGTGAGTCTTTCGATCACCGTACCACCCTCTCAGAGCTATGGCAACGGGTCAAGCGAGCCACCAGCCGCTCAGCCCCGAGATGCACGCACCACGACCCCCAGGCAGAGGCCAACAGACTGGCGCAGGAGTTCTCTGCGAGAACGAGTAGCGACAGTCTGCCAGCCGAACTGAGGGCAAGACAAGAACGCCTACAACCAGACAGACTTGCTCACATCAGAGAAAGGGCAGCCAAACCCGATAACTCAGACGTTATCTTTTCTCTGAGGGAACTAAGAGATGCACATAAAGCCAGTTGCAACTCAGCCCCGGGCGACGACGGGATCTCGTACCCCATCATCTCCCGCCTGGGACTGGTAGGTGAGCTTGCATTCCTGCAACTCATCAACAAGTCCTGGGAAACTTCCACTCTACCCCAGAGCTGGAAGAGGGCTACCATAGTTCCCATCCCTAAACCAAAGGAGCCGGGGAAGTACCGCCCCATCTCTCTCCTCAGCTGTCTGGCCAAGACTGTCGAGAGGATGGTACTGAACCGGCTCCAATGGAAAATGGGAGCCCCACACGAACACCTCCACGGGTTCACCAGGGGCATGAGCACAGCGCACAGCATAGCCACGCTCTTGAGCACAATAAACACGGGCGCATCTGTGGCAGTATTCCTTGACCTGGAGAAGGCTTTCGAATTGGCAAGTCCTCTTGCCATTCAGGAGAGCCTGATCCAAAAAGGAATCAGAGGTAAGCTCTTGGCTTGGATAGGTGACTACTTTAGGAATAGAACAGCCAGAGTCAAATTCCAAGGTCACCTATCACAGCACATGCCACTAGAAAATGGAACGCCACAGGGTGGGGTTCTCAGTCCAGCCCTTTTTAACACACTAATGTCCTGTATCCTCAACATAAACCTCCCAGTGGGGTGCAAGATCATCTCCTATGCAGACGATCTTGCTATCATCTCCACTGGAGCACACTGCCTAAACAAAGCCCAGCGTTGTCTGGACTTGGTATCCGAGGAGTGTTGCAGGACAGGACTAAAGATCTCTGCAGCCAAATCCAAAGCCATGGCTCTGAGACAGAGAGTTCAAGGCACAAGTCTGAAAATCCAGGGAATGGACTTGGAGTGGGTTCAGGAATACCTGTACCTTGGGGTAAGGATAGACCGGACCCTCTCCTTCCGCCAGGAGGTCCAGTACCTGCTTGACCGAACAAAGGCAAGACTGTCTGTCATGAGAGCAATGAGTGGAAGACGCATAGGGGCCAGACACAGAGTACTAAGATCATTCTACGTACATGCTGTCAGGCCCATTGTAGACTATGCCTCGCTCGCGCTGATTGGCATTAAGAGAAAATATAAAGACCGATTGGAGACAGTCCAAAACGAAGCCGCCAGGGTCATTCTGGGTGCCCCAAGGTGGGCGAAGGTCCTCACCTCCTAGTGGAGACAAACCTTCTCCCCTTGGCCTCACGAATTGATCTAACGGCAGCACAATTCTTATCAAAGGTCATCCAGGCTCCCAGGAACACAAGCCTAAGACACAAAATAGTCAGACGCCTAGAACAAGATAACGAGCTGTTTGCAAACAACTCCTGGCTGTCTCACACAGCCAGGGTGCTAATACGCCATCAGCTCAAAGAACCGCTACTGGCCAAGGGCATGGACTCCCCACACCCTGACTTTGTCGAAGCTCCGCCGTGGGCACAAACCTCGATAGAGTTCTCGGTCATGAGACTGGCAAGCAAAAAGAGTGAATATTGTACGCCTAGCCTAAAGGCAGAAACCCAGAGGGTCATTACAACCATCACCCCTCCAGGGAGCCGAACATATTACACGGATGGATCGGTCGATCCCTTGACCCACACTGCAGGCGCCGGCTTCGCAGCAAGGGATGCCACAATATCCATGAGGGTAACAGACAACGCCTCCTCGCTACAGGCAGAGGCAGTTGCTATCATGGGAGCACTGAGTCACGCGTCCGTGAGGGAAGGACACGTGGTCATACACACAGACTCCAAAGGAGCCGTCGACTGTCTTCAGCAGCGCTCACCCACTGACAACATCTACCTCCTGACAACCATCCGCACAATAGCACAAAGGATGCTTGCTCAGGGTAGAAGAATTATCATAAACTGGGTTCCCAGCCATATAGGGATCAGAGGTAATGAGCTTGCTGACAGATTAGCCGAAATCGGCCGGGGTATGCCCCCAAATCCCATGATAATACATCAGAGCCGAAATTTACTTAGGAGGAAGTGTACGGTGGCGGCCAACTCCTTCCTCCTGCAGCTTCACAGAGAGGAAACGAGATATTCCCCCTCAGCCAGCTGGTACTCAGATGCCACAGGCTATGAACCACTGGCACTCTCTGAAATAAACAACAGAGGTACCGAAGTCATTCTGCACAGAATGCGCCTAGGTTACCACTGTGCATGGCAGATTATACAAACCATAGAACGTGAAGAGAGGTGTTGCATGCATTGCGGCGAGCCGAACGCCACACTGGTACACTACTTGGAGAATTGCGTGCACACGCAATTCCTAAGACAAACCCCACAGAACACAGCCGTCGTGCTGGTAAAGAGATTATGCGAGATGCTTACACCACGGCTACAGGAGCGCCTGCTGGCAATCCCACCGCCATGGTAAGCACCGAGTGTCAGACCAACAAATGAGACAGCCATAAAAAGCTGACACAGGCCGGGCCATAAGTGAAAGGCCCGGGCGAAGCCAGAACTTCGCAAATCTCAAGCAAGCCAGAGAGTGAGCAAAGCGAGCGAGCGATATACCTTAACGTGTCACTCCGGTGGTCACCAGTATAGAAGATGGATGGTTGCCCATCTTCTATTTGAGGTTCCTGGTGTCTTTATCTCTTTGGGGAGAATTTGTTGTGGGTGTGAGTGCCCACAGGTATGGCTGGGTGCTGAAGTGAAGTCGGAGATCAACGGGGGAGCCGGCAGGCTCCCCAGTCGGCTAAGGACTGGGCAGTCCTTGTGGTGGTGCTGCTGTTGTCAGCTCTGCTGGAGGATCGGGAATGCTGATCTCGTTTTTCGGCTCTGCGGCTTAAATACACTAGCGCTGTGTAAGCGCGCAGGGAACGAGGGGAGCCCGCTGTCCAATGAGCGCGGACATGGCTGTGGACCTATGTGACCCAACCTGGGTAACTATGCTGAACTCCAGGTTGCGGGGTCGTGCTGCTACAATTTGGTAGTCTGGAGCCATCAGTATATATATGAAAAAAATGTTAAATACATCCAATAGTTATAAAAATAACCAAGTTAATATTGACTGTCTATGAAGCTTTACAGGGACTCTGTTATTATAAATCAGGAATAAGGCTAAGGCATGTGGCTAATAAAGATGCTCCGGGACTTAGCCACAGGTGGCGTGGGGCGGCTGAACGTAGCCACGGAGCCAAGATGAAGAGTTAATTCCTGGCGATTTGCATATCGCAGTCAGCTTACGATGGCGCACTCGAGCCAAGAGAGAGAGGCACCAGCCACGTGCGAATGCAGAGATGTGCGCGTCCGTTTCCTGAAAAAGCAGAAGACTCGATGGCATCCAGCCGAGAGGGTGAGGATGCAGGGCGGGTGCAGGACTGTCCTAGGGGCGAAGCTGCTCAGACACGATGACGCACTCGAGCCGAGAGGGCGCAAGGTGGCCAAGGTCTATAGGTAAGATCTCATCACATCGGAGGTCGGTGCAGCTTTGGGTGATTATGCCTATGACGTCACTTGGCGAGGCTGAGAATAGGGAAGGGGAATAGGGAATGGTAGGCTGGCGGAGGGTGATAATAGAAAACGGTAACTAACTGAACAAACACTAAAGTAATTGTAGATGCTGGCTCATTCTTGCAATTTGCACATAGGTCTGATTTTACCGGCGATGATTAACAGATATTATTTGTAGGTATATATTGTACATTTTACTTAGTTTCAATTTTATATTTCCTCGTACTGCAGCTTAGGTAAGTTATAATAAATAAGTAAAATGACAAGAAGATATGGAATATGAATGATATGGTTTTATTCTATCAAGGCATATATAAAATCCAAACGCTATCCACGATTTTGTTATAAAAAAATTGATATATCACAACACCGCATTTGATTAAGTAATAATTAATCTGTTATATCCGGTGTACATGAGCCCGTTCTCTCTGCACCCTATATATGCTCTAATGCGGTGTTTAACGGACACAGGAGTCGGATGACGCAGGGAAGCAAAGAAATGCTCAACTTTGTCTCGACTGAGTTGGTATGTCAGTAAGAACGAAATTTCATATTTGTCCTTTAACAAGACATAGAAATCGGACTTGGAAGATGTGATAAGTCTTTTTAGAAATGGTAACATACTTCTATGGTCACAGATTTTCAAAGATATGGTTTGTTATTTTTAAGTCATGGGTGCTTGTGTAACAAGTTCTCTTACACAGCTACTATTTACAGCATGAATCCCCAGTCAAGAAAGTGATTTCTAATCAGCTTCATTAGGGACATCAGCTAAAACATAAAGTTGTCTGTCAGAATCTACTGGATTGGTAAAACTAATTGCATTAATGCTTATACCCAGTGACTTCCACAGTCATAAATTCAAGGCCCCAAGGTCACTCACCATCGCTACGACTGGAAATCCAGTAGATTGCACTCTTACACTCAAATTGGTGAGTGTTATTTCCACTCACCAACTATTCCGCGTATCAAGATACACTGCACGTTTTTCTTGGGTTCATAAATTCGGCCAGTACTTTTGTCAAGGACCATTCATGAGATACACTGCACTCATCGAAGGACATTCTCTGCACATGTCTCGACTAGTTCTTCAGTCAACTGTTATATGTTGACAAGAGAACTTCCTTCTCTCTTTGTACATTAGCCAGTTTTTCTTGTAGCTTCTCAATTTCGTCGAAAGTATTATTTCGACCAAGCTCGACTATCTCTGGTTCATCTGTGGAAGTAAAACTATCACTGTCGATGTTTTTTGACTTACAAACCACACCTATTAGAACACACACACACACACACACACACACACACACACACACACACACACACACACACACACACACACACACACACACACACACACACACACAGACACACACACACACACACACACACGAAATGCTTCCAAACTGTGCAACAGTAATTAATATGATTCTACTTGCCCTCTTGTGCTCGTAGTCACTAGCTTTTCTTTCTGCATATTGATTAAACTGAATTGGACTGTGCATTATTATTTCGATAAAGATCTTCGACATTGGCAATAGGTGAGAAGCTGGGGTTGCATCCTCCCTGACAAGGACTCGAACTCAAGTCACTCCAGGTATGAACCAGAGGACCAGTACTAAAACAATCATACCACACTACCCACTAAAAGGAGTGTACAACTAGAGCTTACTAGCTCACGGAGAATCTGTGTAAAACTTTGCTATCGTTACTCTAGTATGAGTAGATAGGTAAGGTCTATAGCGCTAGTAATTAGACTTGGTTTACAATACGTCCTGTGGACATAAAAATAACCAAGTCCTCGTTAACATTGTCTCTGGTGGCTCGTTCGGAAACTTCAAAGTTAGCTCCATTGTCAACTACCTGGTTGACTTTAAACAAAAGTTCACATCAAGCGTAGACAAGCAGTTTGGAGGATTGCCCTAATCGATTGATCGATTACGAAGCTGCACTCGAGCCGGGAGAGCGAGGTGCAAATGGCCCGCTGCTTGGAGTAAATAAATAAATAAATTAATTATAATAATAATAATAACAACAACAATAATAATAATAATAAAACCGCGGGGACCCAGAAATACCAGTTGGTAACAGGCACGGGATATCCAACTTTTGGTAGTAAGGCTAGAATGTATGCTACTTCTCAAATGAAAACAAAAAATAAATCATGCGCGGATCAACAAGGGGCGCGTCCCCCAGGGCAAGACTCGCCTGGGATCGAAAAGTATGCTACGGAGTCTACCTCTTCCATTAGTCAAAATCCGCCAGGTCACCTGGACTGGATAGCTCCCACCCCTGGCCCTGCGGTTCAACCATCTAATACTAACAATCAAAAGAAAACAAGACTTAAATGGACAAGGGAAGAGTATACTAAGGTAATGTAATGCTTTTACTATGCACTCGAAAAACCTGAAACGAATAATACTGATGACACCTATAATACATGGTGTTTAAGGAATAGTGACAGTGAGAAAACGCAAATGCTTGACCCAAACAAGCTAGCCAATGTTAGAAGACATATTGTTCGTAGCAAAAAATCGACAGATATAGAAATCTCAATAATTAAAGACCGAGTAAAAATGACACATGAGAGGTACAGATAGAAGAAAATGAAGTGGAAGGAAATTTAGATGAACAGAACTTAAATAAAGTTGATCTAGTAGTGGAAAATGATGATGAATTAGAGCCGCATGAGGTTGTCGTAGATGAGGAAGAATTGCTGGCTATGAAAACAAATATCCTTGAAGAACTATCAGTAGTAAAACATACCGAAATGAGTGAAAGAGAGACACTATTAAAAATTAGACATACCCATAAATATAGAAATATATTAAACATAGGTAACAAGGTGTTAGAACAACTCTGTCATGAGATAAATCCCGATTTAACTGAATTAAACGAACTAATGTATGCAACAGGAAGAGTCCTCCAAGAAAAATGTGGCATTAAGTTAAGAAAGAAGGAAACAAAAAAGAAGCCTCGCAAAGCTAAGTGGCAAGTGGAAATTGAGAAAGAAACAGAAAGCTTTAGAAGGGAAACATCTATATTAGACGAAC
Source organism: Penaeus monodon (assembly GCF_015228065.2). Lineage (NCBI taxonomy): Eukaryota > Metazoa > Arthropoda > Malacostraca > Decapoda > Penaeidae > Penaeus > Penaeus monodon. The sequence continues at coordinate 4,971,543 of NC_051426.1, read as the reverse complement.
TACAAAAAAATAATGGGAAGTGATCGGGGAAAGCGAGAAAAGTAATAAGAAAATACAAAATACTTTCCAAAGAACAAATACCAACGATTAAAGAAGAGCTGAAACAAAAACTCCAGGTTAAGGCACAAAGGTTACGTAGATATAACAAGCGCCAAAAGTTCTTCAGGCAGAATAAAATGTTCGAGACTAACGCGAAGAAGTTTTACCGCGAAATAGGAAAAACAATCTCTGTGGAAGCCGTACGAATTGAAGAACAGGTCCGGGAATTTTGGAACATCTGGGGAAAAGAGAAACAATTCAATGAAAACGCAGAATGGATACGAGATCTTGAGAATAGCACTAGGGATATTCCCGAACAAAAATGGGAAAATATTCATCATCATCATCATCAAGGGGCTAACGCCGACGGGGGCGCATGGCGGCATCCACCCTTCGCTTCCAGCCACGAGGATCCCTCGAGGCAAGTCTCTAGGCAGGCCCACGGCCCATCTCTAATTCCTCACGACAGGTCTCAAGCTGCCCAAGCCATGATCTCCTGGGTCGTCCCACAGGTCTCCTCCACCCAGGGTTGTTTCGCAGAGAGACAACCTGATGGGTAGGGTCATCCACAGGCGAGCTAGGTGGCCATATAGCCTGAGATGGCGATCCCGGATTATGCAAGTAACAGGTCTCATGCCAGTCTCACGGTGTAACCACCGGTTGGACACGTGGTCCTGCCAACTGTACCCCATGATCCGGCGAAGGGACTTGTTACAAAATGCATCAATTCGAGACTCCAAGACACTGGATAGCGTCCAGGTTTCACTTCCATAGAGCAAAACTGGCAGTATCAAGGCATTGAAGACACGCAGCTTGGTCTTTCTGCATAGGTACCGACATCTCCAAACGCTCTTGTTGATCGAGTTCATGGCTCCTGTTGCCAGACCAATCCCTCTACTGACTTCTTGGTCTGACATCCAGAGATATGGACTATGGTACCAAGGATGTAAAACTCTCTGTAATTTCAACGTTCTCACCGCAAGCATGAATTGTCTGAACAGGTTCCCCTAACAGGCCCCCAAAGTCCTGAATCTTAGTCTTGGTCCAGGAGACCTCTAGGCCTAGGGGCTTCGCCTCATTGCTAAATGCATCAAGAGCCGCCACCAGTGACTCCAAGGACTCAGATAGGATAGCAACATCGTCGGCAAAGTCAAGGTCTAAGACCTTGATATTGCCTAGTGTTGCTCCACACTGACTTTGGCTAGTAGCTCTGTCCATTATCAGTCCATACAGGTGTTGAAAAGTGTTGGTACAAGGACACAGCCTTGCCTCACCCCTGAATTAACAGGGAAGAAGTTCGACAGACCCCCACCACATTTTACAGCACTTTCAGTTCCAGTATAAAGGCTTGCTATTAGGCCAATAATCTGTGTCAGAATTCCCCTGAGTCTCAGGATCTCCCATAGCGATTCCCGATGCACCGAGTCAAACGCCTTCTTGAGGTCGATATAGGTTTCAAGCAACCCACGACCAAACTCACGACGGCGTTCCACAATTACCCGAAGCACTAGTATACGGTCTATTGTGGACTTGCCAGGAGTAAATCCAGACTGCCCCGGTCTCTGATGCCTCAGTAGGTGTTTGCAGATCCGTTTCAGAAGAATGTGGACGAGAACTTTGCCTGGTATGCTGAGCAGTGTAATGCCACGGTAGTTGCTACAATCCCAAAAATCCCCTTTCCCCTTCCAGAGAGGGATGACAACGCCCCTCTTCAATATTACTACTGAAGAAATTCAAAGCACACTAAAAAAGTCCCATAAATGGAAATCGCCTGGGGTTGATCAGATCCCAAATGTTTTACTTAACACTCAAATACTAAATTAGCATCTAATTTTAACTCAATTATGATGGAACCTAACTTAACACCTAAATGGTTATGTCAAGGGACTACTTATCTCTTGGCCAAAAGTAACGAAACAGATAACCAAAAAAATTACAAACCCATTACATGCTTATCAACTTCCTATAAGTTACTTACTTCAATCTTAACTGTAAGAACCTACATACACATGGAAGAACAAAATATTTTTCCCAACGAACAAAAAGGGTGTCGCAGAGGATCATTCGGATGTAAAGATCAACTGCTCATAAATAAAATTATTCTCGTAAATGCTCACACTAAACACTGACATCTAAGTACTGCCTGGATCGATTATAAAAAAGCATTTGACAGTGTCCCACACTCTTGGATCTTAAAATCCTTAGAAATGTTCAAAGTCTCTCCTGTCTTAATCAACTTTCTTCGAAGCAGCGTGCCATTATGGGAGACGAATCTTACTCTCAGCCACGTAAACGGTATTCTTATTTCAAACGACATGTGAATCAGATGCGGAATCTTCCAGGGCGACTCTTTTTCTCCTCTTTTATTTTGTATGGCACTTATCCCACTCTCCCAGCTTCTTAACAACACAGCGTATGGATATAGATCTGGACCCAAAAGATCAATCATCTTTTCTATATGGATGACTTGAAACTTTGCGCTCAGAATGATGGTGAACTGGAAGGGTTATTGAAAACCGTAAAAGCGTTTAGTGATGACATAAGTATGGTACTTATATAAGTCTCGATAAGTGTGCTAAAGCAACTTTTAAGCAAGGAAAACTAGTTACATCTGACAATATAGAGTTAAGTGATGATACTGTAATAAAGCAAGACAGAATGCGTCCAAAGAGTAAGGTCAATCCTGAAAACAGAATTAAACTCGAAGAACAAACTAACAGCAATCTACACTCTTGCAATACCTGTGGTTACATATAGTTTTAATGTGATAGACTGAAACAAATTGACACCAAAATTAGGAAGCAATTGACATGCAATAGAATGTATCACCCTAAATCAGACATAGACCGTCTGTACGTCCCTAGAAGTAAAGGAGGTAGGGGGATGATACAGTTGGAATTATCGAACAAAACAACAACAATTGGTCTTTTGCAATACTTAGATTGGATGCTTCAATTAGTTAAAGTACATGGAAACTCCAAAAGGTCACACTCGGTAGTAAAGAAATTAGATAAATTGTCTCAGGAACTAGATATTGAGAGCGAAAACATCGAACATATGTCTCCAACATTAGCTGCTAAACATAGAAAACAAAAAGCGAAGAAAATCGGACAAGAAAAACGAATCTAGGTGGCATGAAATGCCTCTCCACAGATAGTTTGCAGCTCGAAGCAAACACTCTAATGTAGATGAAACCGCGTGCCATCAGTTGCTTAGAAGCTCCGGACTTAAAGGGGAAACAGAGGGTTTTATTCTTGAAGCCCAAGATCAAAATTTGTTTACCAGAACTATCAAGCTAACATCTTGCACAATGGCACTGACCCAAAGTGTAGGTTTTGTGAAGACAAGGTTGGGATGATTGATCACCTTGTGTCTGGTTGCTCAATAATAACACTGAATGAGTACAAAAATTGCCACGACAGAGTAGGCAAGTACCTGCATTGGAAGATCTGCAAGCACTTTTCTGTCAGAATGCAAGAGAAATGGTACGAACACCATCCAGAGCCAGTTACTGAAGGTAAAGATGCTACAACCTTTCCAATTCACACAGATCGTACTATACAGGCGAATCGTCCAGATATCGTCATCAAGGACAAAATAAACAACACCTGCCTGTTTATAGACATCAGCACCCCTTCAGACAGAAACGTCTCAGTGAAAGTGTTCGAGAAGATATCAAAGTATAAATACCTGGAAATAGAAGTGGAAAAGATGTGACATTTAAAAACCAAAACTATGCCTGTTTTTATTGGAGCACTTGGCCTTATAAAGAAAGGTACTGATAAGTTTCTTGAACAAATATCGGGATATCCAAAATTAGAAGTCCAAAAATTAGTTTTAAACAGCACAGCGCATGTTCTCAGACGAGCCCTATCGATCTAAAATATTTTTATGTTCGCGAACTGACTTGACTAGATGTTTTAATTTGTAATTGTTCTGCATATTTTTGCATATTTTTGTTGGTGTTCCATTACCTCAAACTTCAATCACCCTGGTAGTGGTAGTGACCCGGTGTTTGATTTTAATTAGCAAATCTAAAGAAACTTCTAAGATAATAATAATAAGAACAACAACAACAATTATAATAATAATAAAGAAAAGAAAACGTACTTGATAAAACCCTCCAGCCGAAAGGACGAGGATGCAAGGCTGGCGAAGGCCAGCCTTCAGGCAGGTATTTTGTAGCCAACACGCTTGTCTGTGGAGTGGATAGGAATTTAAGTTGATGGCGCACTCCAGTTGTGATGGTGAGGCGGCAGCTTCATGCAGGTGCACAGTGAGTGTGCCTACTTCGCTGGTAGAAGCGGAGACAGGGACATCTCATCCAGGACAAAGGCAGCATTACAGGGCTCCTCACATCATTTATTCCTCCTCAGATCATCGGAGGGGACCAGGGCCAATGGGACCACGGCAAATATCCCAGTATCCAAGACAGGGCCTGGCGCAGCACACGCTGGAAGTCGATGTATTGGTTGGGTCGGCATGTCCAAGAGGGTCTTCTATATACTATATGCCCACAAATGGTCAGGTACCAAGACCTCAGTCAGGGCGCAGGACTCTTCGGTGAAGCTACCGCGTAGCTTCGTGGTAGAAGAGGCATGGCATGGTCAAGACCTGGCCTCAACCACGTGGCACTCGAGGATGTTGTCAATTCTGGCGAAATCGGCCTTAGAGTCGGTTATTGCACTACAACAGAGTCCAAAAGAGACCAGTAGTCTCATACATGAAACCACAGAGAGTTATTTAACTTTGGGAAGAGACACAAACTCCAAAAACCCTGGTGCAAAGCTAGGTAAATCCAAAAAGCGTGACCAAATAACACTAAGAGCGTCCGGGACCATCATGCAGGACAGAAGTCAGGACCGAAGTTGTTCTCCTTCCAAGTCAAAGTCAAAATTGATAGAAAAAAACACCCGTTGCCGGGGGGAAACGAGGGTTTGGCGTGAGGGAGCTGGCAAGCCAGCTCCTCAGCCAGCGCGTCGTCACGCCCGGACTGCGGGTCGCACTCCGGTAACAAGGGAGGTTGGGAGTCAAAGAGGAGCCTATTCCCCTTCCCAAACCATGGGTACTTATAGTTCGAGAAAGACACCCAGGCCATGCCCCAGTCATGGCGCGAAAAGAAAATACGGAATGCACCAGAAAACCAACCCGATATTTCGACAGTCCAAAGGACCCAAACAACCAAAAGAGAAAAAAAGAGAGAAAAAACTATGTGACGACCGTTACTCCCTTCAGGAGTCATTATAACACTTTGGAAGCGTCGAGAGAGAATGATCGGAAAAGAGAAGTAAGGGAAATGATGCTGAGGAAACGTGAGTTCTACAGGTTATTCAGTCACGGAAATGGACAAAAATGTGTGCACCACCAATGTATCACAGCTGGGGTGATGCACATGAAACAAACACCAGATGCACTGATAAAAAACAGCTGGTGTGCTGTACCTAACACGCCCGCTTGTGGATCAGATAGCCCAGGATATTCATGGGGGTGAAGCGACTGCGAAGTGATGGCGCATTCATATCAAGAGGGCGAGGCAGAAGGCTGCCTCACGGGGGTTAGGATAAAGGTAGCATCACTTATCCCTCCTCCAGTATCTCAGGTCATCGGCGGGAACCAGGACAAACGGGACCATGGCAGCTACTCCAGGATCCAAAACAGGGCCTGGCGCTGGAAACCTGATGTACTGGTTGGATAGGTGTGCGGTAGTGTCCAAGAGATATGCATACATATCATCATCAATAACGGTACGCTCATGTTTGAGCAGCCGTGGACCTCTCCACCATCCTTCGCCACTCAACTCGATCTTGCGCTTTTCTTTCCACTTGTACCATCGACAGCCCGCAAATATCTTTGATATTATCGCTCAGTCTTGTCTTTGGTTTGCCTCTTCCTCTGTTTCCTATCACCATCCCTGTCAGCAAGTTTTTCTCAATACTTTTACTTCTCATCACATGACCAATAAACTTTAGTTTCCTTTTGTTCAAGATGTCCAACAGCCGGTCTTTACAATTTACCTTTTTCAGCACTTCATCATTTGTTTTCTTCTCCGTCCATTTAATACGTAGTATTCGTCTGTAACACCACATTTCAAAACTATTGACCTTTTTCTTGTCTATCTTCTTCAGTACCCAACACTCAGAACCATATGACGCAATTGGGAAAATGCATATATATATATATATATATATATATATATATATATATATATATATATATATATATATATATATATATAATATATATATATATACATATATATATATATATATATATATATATATATATATATATATATATGTATGTATATATATATTTTTTTTGTTTTTTTTTCAACAGCGATTCATTCCACTGCAGGACATAGGCCTCTCTCAGTTCATTACTGAGAGGTTATATGGCAGTGCCACCCTCGCGTGCATGTGTGGTGTGTTTGTGTGCAAGTATGCGTTAAGTGTGTTTGTGTGTGCACATGTGTTTCCGCATGAATGTACGCGCGTGTTTAGGCGTGTGTGAGCGTGTATGCATGAATGTATGTGTGCTTGTACGTGTATGCATGTGTATGCGTGTTTGTGTGTATCTGTGTGCGTATATGCGTGTGTGTCTGTGTGCATATATGCGTGAATGTGTGTGCGAATATGCATGTGTGTTTGCATGTATATGTGTATGTGTATATGCGTGTGATCGTGTATGTGTGCATACATATGTGTGTGTGTGTGTGCAGGTGCATGTATGTGTGTGTGTATGCATATGTGCATGTATGTGTATGAGTGTGTGTGCCTGTGTGTGAATATGAGTGCTTGAGTGTGTATGCGTGTGCGTGTGTGCATGAGTGTATGTGCCGGCGAATGCGCGCGCTGCGTGCGTGCGTGCGTGCGTGTGTGTGTGTGTGTGTGTGTGTGTGTGTGTGTGTGTGTGTGGTGTGTGCGTTGCGTGTGTTTGTGTGTGTGTGTGTGTGTGGTGTGTGTGTGTGTGTGTGCGTGTGTGTGTGCGTGTGTGTGTGTGGTGTGTGTTGTGTGTGCGTGCTGTGTGTGGTGTGCGTGCGTGCGTGTTGTGTGTGTGTGTGTGTGCGTGTGTGTGTGTGTGTGTGTGCGTGCGTGTGCGTGTGTGTGTGTGTGTGTGTGTGTGTGTGTGTGTGTGCGTGCGTGCGTGCGTGCGTGTGCGTGCGTGTGTGTGTGTATGTGTGTGTGTGTGCGTGCGTGCGTGCGTGCGTGTGGGGGGGGGGAAGGGGTCATTTCTGGCGCCGCAAAGGTTGTTTTGGAACCGCAGTCAAGCACGATTTTCAGGATTTTTTAAAATACTGATGATCGCCATTTGGAGATGACACAAAAAATCTTCAATCTTTCAAATGCATGTACTTTTTAACATACTGCAGACCACCCCAAATATAAATATAAAAGCAAAATACAAATCAATCGAAATATATGTTATAGCCATGAAGATATCCAAATACAGTCTTTAATGTAAAAAAAATCGCTTTCAAAATACCAAACCTCGCCTACAAGACTCAGAAAACCCTATGTTCATTTATTATATTCATTATATATATACATATATATATATATATATATATATATATATATATATATATATATATATATATATATATTAATGGTAATAAATAGCCTTTTCCTGAAAATCGCGGGGGGGTTGGCAGGGGTGGTGGGGGCGGGGCGGGGGGGGGGCGATCAGCTGAGCAACATGGCGTCGCGGGCGAGCGGAGGCGTCGGCCGATTCGCGAGGGTTTTGGTGTCCTCGCGCTCGCACAGGCTCTGCAAGGTGGGTATGTTGCAGGCAGCGGCAGGGGCGGTGGCGGGGCGTCGGTGGGCGCGGTCGGGGCGGGATGACAGGGCGCGAGACGGGCGGCCGACGCCTGGAAGGGCGAGGCCGCCGGAGACGCAGGTCCCGAGGCTATTTTCCTGCGCTTTCCTCTGTGCGGCGGGTCGGGTCTGGGCCTCGGGGCGTCTGGGCCTCGGGGCGTCTGGGCCTCGGGGCGACTGGGCCTCCGCGCGGCCTCGCAGGCGCAGGGGCAGGGAGGGAGTGGGGTCCTGGGCGACCAAGGGCGCCACTTCAGCCTTTGCCCGGGGGTCAGGGGGTCTGGGGGTCGTAGGGTCAGGGGGTCAGGGGGTCGGTGGGCGAAGGGAGAGCAGTTAGCAGGGATTTTTTTTTTTTTTTTTTTTTGGGGGGGGGGCACGGTGAATAACACTCAACAGACTATTTTAAAAAAAAACTATTGGATTAATAATAAGTCTGTATTGACTGAATGTCATGGTGTATTTTAAATTTCCCTATATAAATATCTGGTATTCATGAATAATATATAAATTTAATAATATGTTGCTGTTGTAGTTCTAGTTCCACAGGATAGATATATGGAAAAAGAGCGAGCACCGTGGTGCTGGTGATTCTCATCTGATCACAACACATGTTTAGAAGCAAGAATATTAGATATATAAAGATTGATGATAACCAGGGGTGTCAATTAGGGGGGGGGGGGCAGTTGCTGCACCAGTCTATTCTGCTTTGTATGCATCTGCAATTGAATTCAGTTAACTTTAAAAGTTGTTGGGGTGTGGCCCAGGGGGGGGGGGGGGGGGGGGCAGACGTGCCCCCAGCCGCCCCCAATTGACACCCCAGGGTTGACGTGAGAATTGTTGTTGAAGACAAATGGGACTTGTTTTGGACACTCATATGCAAGATAAACGGACCAGAAGATTGAATGTATTCTTAACCCTTTGCCGACGGGTGGCATTTACGCACATGCCATGGCATGGCGGGACCATCTGCCGGGGGCACGTACGCACATGCCATAGTGTATGTATGGACATGCCATGAGTTTTTTTTGTTACAATCACGGCAAAAAATTATTTTTCTGCCACTGATTAAGTCGGTTTTAACACCCTCATTTTTACCATGCAAAAAAAAAAAAAAATCAACTCCATGATGCCGCACACTGCTTATTTTATTTGGACTATAGACTGAATGCGTCAGGCTTGTAAGGCCCGTCATCAGCATGCCTCTGATGGTCGAGGGCGGCGTCGAGGCCGTGACTAGTGCTGTGGCCTTTGTCGAGGAGATGGTCGCCGACCGGACTCCAAGACTGTCACGATGCCAATCTGAGTTCGAGGGTTCGAGTCACCGGCCGGCTCGTTGTTCCCTTGGGCAAGGAACTTCACCTCGATTGCCTACCTAGCCACTGGGTGGCCAAGCTAGCCCAAGTCAGTGCTGGTCCCAAGCCCGGATAAAATAGAGAGAAAGATTACCTAAAAAGGTAACACCGGCACTCTCCGGGGAAAGGAACTGGGGACCCTACCACGTACTCACTCCAAGAGCATCACAACATGAAAACTACAATTATGTATCATGCTGTGACCACGGCGGCTCAGACATGAACCTACCGTTAAAAAAAAAAAAAAAAAATAGACTGAATAATGATCAACTATGGAGTCTATATAACAACAAAAATACCCTTCAGTCTCGATTTATCAGGAAGTTTGGCAAGTAGAGACTTTAAAAAATAATGAAAACTGAAAATACAACATATCTTCGTAGTATTACGAAGAAACGGCATGGGATGCTGGTATTTGGCATGAGGGGTCGCGCATGCTAGGGCGACGATATAAGCCCCCGGCAGTGAGGCCCTGGCCTCTATGAATACTACCCGTCGGAAAAGGATTAAGACAGGCTTATAGTAAAACAGGTGTTGCAATTTGGAAGGAAGTTATTTGGCTTGTAAGAACATCCCACCTTTTGAATCAGACATCTCTGTTATTGCCAAGAGCCTCTTAAATGACTATAGATACTCACCAGGCGTCATGAAGAATTTAAATCAAGGTGACTTCATGATGCAGACTTTTTCTAGGGTAGTACGTCAGGGCAGGATGTCTCTCTTATTACTAGGTCCATTATGAGCAGAGATCGCCCTGGCAGCTTATGCTCCGTAAATCAACCCACTAATGCCCTTCCTTGCCAGAATATACATGTGGA
>NC_051426.1:4934023-4956523 GCF_015228065.2 Penaeus monodon | reverse complement strand
CATTGGCCGGTGATCCCCTCCCCAGAAAGCAGCCAGCCAGTCCAAAAATGAAGATTTATTTTTAAGCCAATGTGGTTTTAGCATTTTTTGTGTGGATTGTATATATAAAGATATATAAAGGTTTTATGTATCTCCTTTTAGGTTTTATGTAAAAGTTCTGCCCTAAGTACTTTTTTATATGATTTGTGATTTGCCGATTCTTTCTCAAATCTTGTTTCATCCGGTGATAAAACACTTTCTTACCTTTGCACTGATATAAGACATATGCTTTGGAGTAGTGAAATGTCCATGGTATTCCTTTATTCCAGTTGTTAACAATGCTTTTGGCTTAATCCCATAAATTTGAAATTGGAGAAGGGAGGTAAACCTTACAAAGCTATTGACAACTTCTTCTTCTTTGTTGCCATCTTTTCTTTTTCTTTTTTTTTCCATTTATGGTTTTGAATATCTGGTTTTACTTGGTTATTGTTTATTTAGTCAGATACTTATTGATATTTTAATTTTTTTATGTTTAAATGCATATTATTCAATTATATACGTTTTTATTAGGCTGATTACTATATTTGTATACGTTGGTAAATATTATTCATTTACATACATCACATTTATGTAAATATATTTATGATTTTTTTTTTTTTTTTTTTTTTAAAATTGTATTATATTTTTGTCACATACCAGCCTCTCTTTTTTCAGTGTTATATTTGGTGCATCAGAAAGCAGCCATGACATACCAGATCTACAACTTCTCTTTTTTCTGTCTTTTTCTTTTTTTCTTCCTTTTATTTTCTTCTCTTTTCCCTTTTTCTTTGCTTTTCTTCTTCTCTTTTTATTATTATTCATCTTTTCTTTTTCTCTCCCTCCCTCCCTCCAACTCTCCTATTTCCTATCAGCAGATTAGAATTTATGGCAAGTGAGATGTAGAATGGAGATCAGCATGGCCTGCTTCAGGAGTCAAAAGTCATGATTATTCAGCAATGTCACATACTCTCTAAGCTTCCTATCAGCTATCCTCCCTGATCATCTCCCTCTCCCCTGAAGGCACGAATGTGCAGCTGCAGAGTGAGAACGGGGTGCTGGGCTTGGGTCCCTTCCCTGCCCCAGGTGAGCAAGATCCCGACCTCATCAACGCTGGCAAAGAGACCGTGACTGTCACGCCTGGGGCCTCCTACTTCGGCTCTGACGAGAGCTTTGCCATGATCCGAGGGTGAGTGACAAGGAGGAGGGACAAGGGTGGAGTGCTCCCCCTACCTCCTGTTCTTCCTTTCTTTCATGTGTCCTTTGCTTTCCCTCTCAACTCTTCTGCCTGTCTCTTTCCTCTCACCTTTTTTTGCTTTCTGCTTTCTGTCGTGTTACATGAATTACAAAGAACAGAAAGAACACTGAACCCCTTGGATCCAGTTGTCTTGCAAATGGACCAAATTCAGGCATTAGGACAAGTAGGCCTAATGCCTGGCCATACTCCCAGATGTTTGTCCCAGCCCACACAAACACTCATGTGCAATGTCAAGGCTCCTTACTTCCCACTTTCCAATGTTATCATCTCTTTGCATAAGTATTTCTTTCTCCCCCTCCCCAAAGTCTGTATTTATTATGGTATGCTTTATCAAGATGGTAAGAAACTGTTTTCATTGAGAAAACTAACAATAACAAAGAAACATTTTGTTTTATTGGTCTTCTTCTTCTTCTTCTTCTTCTTTTTTATTTTTTCATATTCTGTTTACTGTAACACCTGGAGCCACTGGTCACAATGGCAGAAATAAGATCCTAGGTTTGGAAAGAGTGTCACACCCTGGGAGTCAGCACTCCTCTAGCTATGGCTCATGGACGCTACATTCCTCCTTCAATTACTGATGGAAATATAATAGTGAGGGATCATTCCTGTCACCCAGCCCTTAGTCAAATTTTTCGTCACAATCCCATGAGCTAGGCCCCCAAGCCAAGTTTTTCTTGATGGCATATTCATGTCACTAGGATCCAATGGGTTAAGATGATGAGAATGCAAAGAATTCCACCACTGAAGCTTCAACATCTTTCTCTTTGTTCAGTGGCCACGTGGACCTGACAATCCTTGGGGCCATGGAAGTCTCTCAGTACGGTGACCTTGCCAACTGGATGATTCCGGTGAGTGGGCCCTTGACCATGCTTTTATGTAGTATACTTATGTTGAATGATATTTGCATGTGTATTTTCCTTGCAGTTTATTTGATTACCATTGATACTAAGAGCAGGAGTTGTTATTACTGTTACTTTTTTTTTTTTTTTTTTTTTTTTTTTAAAGATGTATTGTTAGAATTGTTTTTCTTTTAGGTTTAACTTTTAAAAAAACATTAATACTTTGGCATTAGTTTTCCTCTGCATGCCTGCCTAAAGTCACTGTCTCCCCTCCAGGGCAAGATGGTGAAAGGCATGGGTGGTGCAATGGACCTGGTGTCATCACCTGGCACGAAGGTGGTGGTGACAATGGAGCACTCAGCCAAGAAGGGTGGACATAAGATCGTGGAAGCCTGCTCGCTCCCCCTCACAGGCAAGAACTGTGTCGATATGATAATCACAGAGAAGGTGAGTTTTAAGCTCCTCACTTTTGACCTCGGTCATAGATTTGATAGGTGTGTTGGAAACATCAAAATTAGAGCATCTATTTTTCAGGCAAAATGAAACTCATTTTCAGGAAAAGATACAGCCTTTCACTTGGGTTCTGCTTTGAGTAAGAAGTATTATAACTTTCAGTATATATGTATCATTTATGTAGAAAGTTTGTTGAAAATTGACAATTTGGAGAACAAAATTCAAATCAGTTGTTATAAAAGGACTATACATAGACAGCAATTTCCCCCCAAAACATGAGGTGCTTAGGAGATGGGGACTGAGGCCCAGTGTGGGGAATCACCCCTCATCTCTACTAATTTTGCATGTTTTTTCTTCTCTTCCTTTCCTTTTCTTTCTCTTCTTCATCTCCTCCTCCTATCCATGTATCCTCTGACCATTTGTTTTGACCATTAACCATTCTGTAAATCCACAAACATCGCCTTGGGGGGGGGGGGGGGTCCTTACTTGGGGGCTTCACCCCCAAACCCAACCTTATCACTATATTTTGAATATGCTGCTAATGACCTTAGATGTTGATGCAGCAGAAATTTGTCAGTGAATAAATAAATGTGACCACAATTTCCACTTTCAGTGCGTATTCAGTGTAGACAAGGAGAATGGCCTGACTCTGGTTGAAATCGCCGATGGCGTTACCATCGAGGACGTCGTATCCAGCACAGGATGCTTATTTGAAGTGGCAGAAAACCTCAAGCCAATGGGACAGATTGAGGTTGCAGATGAATAAAAGGCTGAAATTTGCTTAGACTTAGTCATCAAGTCAAAAGAAATATAGATATTCAGATTAGTAGAGTGTGTCATTGTGCACATGGTTTGCTGGCACTTTTGATTTAACTTTTGATCTGAACCTTTGATTAACTAATGGGGCATATTTGAGCCCGAGGCATTAATTATAAATGGATTCACGTATCCTTTTGCTACTATAGTTCTTCCACACCCATACTAACAGCACGATAATTTTGCATAAAGAAAGAAGTGCAGATAATAAATTATGATAATAAATAAAGTTTTTACTCTATTCAAGCCAAGGATTCCTTCTTTCTTGGATCATTGCCTTAGTCATTGTAGTGGCATTCAGTTTTACTCTTGTGTGACAGTGTGTTAAAAGCAAGTTTTTCTTGAGCTTACATCATGTGTTCAGCTTCAGTTGATTGTCTGCACAACATACAAAAGAAAAGGAAAAAATAAAACAAAAAGCTTTATCATGAAATTAAAGGCTTTTTTTCTCAGTTTACCAACAAGCCAATGGCTCAGTGATGAAGGCCATTGCAAAGCCCTGGTCCAAAGCCAAGCCACTTGCCTGACGGGTTTCTTGGACAAACTCGGACATTTTGTTAGGACTGCTGGAGATGCACATGTAAGTTTCTCTTGTCGGCCTCGTATGATTTGCCAGGACAGTGTCATTTAAGCATAGTATGTCGGTTTATCTAAAAGCCTTGTACAAGATCATGTAAGCAAAGAAATCATCTTTCAAACTGAGATGTGCTCTAGTTGAGTATTTAATGTCTTTCTATGGTTAGGCTGGAAGGCCAGGCTTGGAAAGATTTTGGATAAATAGCATTAATGTTGGTGATGGTGTTGTTTTTAAGTTTAGCTTGTATTATTCAAGAGGCTTTAAAATCAGTGGAGGTGAATGTTGGAGTTGTTAAGGATTATAAACAGTGGGAAAGATGATGAATTAAAAAGTGAAGGGACTGTTCCAGATACATGAAGAGTGTACTGCAGGCTATCTTGTGTTAAGGAAAAGAACCAGATAATATGGAGGTACCAAAGTTTGCTAAATCATGTCAGAGCTGTATCTTTTCCTCACTGTGGCAGAACTTCTGCTGGGTATAGTAGACTAAAAAGTTGGGTGTACTGTAGAGTTAGCCGCTTCTTGTGGTAAACAAGAGTGAATAATTCTTTGGCACTGAACCCCTGATTGAGACTGTAGATGGAGTAGGGTTGGTATTGGTAGGTGGTCGGTAATTTTTTTTTTTTTTTTTTTTTTTTTTTTTTTTTTTGTTAAATGAAGCGTGTGGATGCTGCCGGTCTTGAATTCTGTGTATATTGTACAAGTTGGAAGCTGGAATCAGAGAATTAAAGAGTTATGGAAAGGGTTAATGCGTTTAAAAATAAAAAGCTTCATTTTAAAACTACAGTGATGATGTAAGAGTGGTTTGTGTTGCTTCTTGTGGAGCCGCAACATCTTTCCCAGTGATGATACTTACTATGCTAGTATTCAGATACACTTGTTTAAACAGTACAATGAAGTTGAAAGGAGCCAGATAAAGAAACCTCTTTTATGACTTTAATGATATTGTTATTGCTCAGGTTTCCCTACAATGCATCAAGGTACTTAGAAGTGATACAAGCTCTGACAAATGTGGAAATTTGATCACTGTCACAAAATAACTAAAGATATTTTGTGGTCATCAATCTGGTCTCTTCTTCCTTTAAGGTTGTAGAGCAAGTGGATAGAAATTCTTTGCATTTTCCAAAATCACAAAAGCCAAATTATGTCCAGCAAAATCACAAATTAACACAGATTGAAGTTCTCAGCAGAGCACACTTGTCGTAGAGCATTGACTATTGAGTGTATTGCAGTTCCAGTGTAATCAATTGATGTAAATTTGAAATTCATTAATGTCGTGTACAACTTTTAGGGAGTAGTGTAGGAGATATTTTAATACTGTATATAGAAAAATTTGTAATAAAAAAATTACAAAAGGTGTTGCCATCATTTTACTACATATTATATCCACCCATTTCTTTTTTGTCCTGTGAACCATTACAGCATTAGTAGCAGAAGTAGTGGGATTTTCAGCATATTCTCTAATTGTGAAGGTCCATGGGAAAAGGCAGATTCGTTTACAACATTTATTTAGCTGTATAGCAATAATGATTCCATATATAAAATTACATACAAAATTATACAGAAAGTATAAACATGAAAATCATTCACAGAGTTCTGTAGTCACCAAAGGTAGAAGCCTCCACAGTTGAAGTTACAATACAATGAAGAATACACTTGGTGCCTATATGAGCATTAGCAAGCCTGTAACATATTCTACAAAAGACCAGGAGTGTAAATCCTTTATATACATTCTCTAGTATATGCGTGTGATGTGAATTATTTACTGATCTTTGGTACAGGTTTTTATTACCAAAAAAAAAAAAAAAAAAGTTTGTTTCATCACGTGCAGATTTTAGTTGTATATATATTTTTAACTGTACAGGTTATTTTTAAAGTGCAGAATAATAGGCTGTGTAATATATGGTGAAACCCAGAAATAACTCAAGTCTCTGTGCACCCATATACTTTTTTATATATTATATACAAATTCGCAAAATTGTGAATAATTATTGAAATAATGTAACAAAAAGGGTGATAACTCGAATTCACAAGTCGAAATGTGTTGGATCTACATTCCATGGAGTGAGTGCTGTCCAGCCTCATCCTTCCTCCCTTCGGCACATTTGACTTACTTTGTACTAGATTCTTTCTTCAGTGTATAAGTGATCATCATAAGAATAGGAAAGCGTGTTTATTTAAATTGGCAGAATTTTCCCAAAGAGTAATTTCATCAACATGAGTTCTGCTTACTGTACGTGTAGATAAGAAAAAAAAAACTCCTGTTTTCCCTGTTCAACATTACATTAATTTAATGTGAATGAGACCTCTCATTCATCAAACTGACACGGATAAACTCCTGTCGCAAAAACCTATTCCTAGCTTTGATTATGGAGTGTGGGATGGTTTCGTTTCTGAAGGATTTGGGACATTGACAGCTACTGCAATTTGGTACAGCAGAGTTGACTGTCTATAAACCACTATGTATTTCACAACTTGCTTAGAACAAGAGTTGAACTTCCTTGGGAGGGAGATTTTCCATGTATATTTTTTTCCTAATGAGATCCAATTTTAGTCCAAAGTGGAGAAGCTGTGAATAATTCTAATCATATGTACATTTTCTTCTAAAAAGATGATCACAGGAGAATTAACAGGATTTGATACCACATCACAAAATGACTGTCGTATCTTCTAGAATAAGACTTTAGGGACCAGATTTGATTACAAGTTTGATTGTTTCAAGTGCAAATGTGGGTTTCTAACTACCTGTAGAAATGACATAAAATCCTTGTTGAGTCCGGACTTTGAACTATTACTAATAACAATTGTACAAAAGCAAAAAAAAACATTTCAGTATCTGAAACAAAGACTAATTCTGGTATCTTCGTAAACCTAACTTCAGACTGATGAAAATCCATTCACCTTGAACATGACATTTTCCCACGAACTTCACTGATAATCAGACGCCCACAGGTAAGGAGGCTCTTCGAGGGCAAGAGTACGAGTGACGACAGGGAGAGGGAGGCTTGAACATCACAGAGTGTGGGTGATACACAGAAGCTGCAAATCAGAGCTTAACCTACTGACATGCGGTCTCAAGCCTTGGGGAGACAGAGACAGCCGATGAGGGAACGTCAGAGCGTGGAGTATGAGGAGCTGTGAATGCACTCCGAGACTGCTATTAGGATACGGTTATTTGAATTATCCACGCTTTGTGAGACACTGATAATATGCAGAAACACAACGCTGCTTTGCCAAACAAAAGCTATGTAAAATAAAAAGTCTAAACTTTGGCTATGTGATCTGCGTATTCTAGAGTTGCTTGAGAATTAGATATTAAAGTATATACAATTGATAAATCTCGTAATACTGTCCTTCCATGATGGATTGAGGTTATTCAACCTACTTGTGTAACTGGTGCAAGGGCTCATCTAACCCTCAAATTTTCCTTCGATTTTATCTTGAAAGGAGCAGTCAAACAACTTTCGTGCACGACCCAAGTGAACAAGGAACATTTTTTATTACATGTAATGTGTTGACGGCGCGATAGGACGACGAATTCATTTACTTTGTGACCATTATTCTCAATATATATATATGGATCAACACACTGCACATGACTAGTCCGAGTACGGGTTTGTGATGGAAACATCTGTATGAATGTATAAATGCACAATTTGGTTAACCGTCACAGAGGAAATGAAGAAATTACAAAAAAATATCACAGAAATTCACAAATACTCGGGATGGCGCTCCTGGAGCCTCAGTTTTCTCGGCTTCAAGAGAGAACAAGATGGAGCCTTTCCCTCGCTGCCCAGGCTGCCGAGGGGGAGCCTTGGCCCCGATTTCCTCTGCGATCGCTGGCTTTTATTTCCTATTTTATATCTTGCTCGGTGACCTTTTGAAACTGGAAGCGAGCGGAAGAACAAGCTGCATTGTCCTCTCTCGATTTACACTAATCTATAATGAATTATATATATATTCGTTTATGTTTTTATATGAAAAAATACAAAGCTTCGGATTAGACGCAGTATCTGCTGTTGGGGAGATTGGCTTTAAAAAAAAATCTGCTGAAATATGTCGGACAACCCGGCCTCCAGAGTTAAAAAGAAAAAAATATATATCACTGAAGCCATTTCTTGATAGGAAGAGTTGTTTTAATAGATATATTTATATAAGCTTATCCTTATATGTTAGGATGTGCTACAAACACAGATGTAGGTCTCGCTGCCTCCGAGAGCAACATTTTTTGAAGAAGACACTGATAAACATATATTAATTTTACACTATCTCTCCTCTCTCTTCCCATTAAAGCTTTTTCTTGTTAATTTTGTTCTTCCCCTTTTATACTTCTCTCTTTTTTTTCAATTTCTCTTCAATCTCCTTATATCCTGCAGACTGTTACATGCAAACCTCTTAAAAAGAAATATAATAATATCAGATCTAAATTCAGCTATCACTAAATAAAGTTAATGTGTTTTTTTTTCTAAATAAATGTGGAGCAACTGTACTGCAGAGACATGAGACTTGGAGACAAAATGAAAATTTGAAAATGGTAGAATTAAATCATATATATATGTATGTGTACTGTACAAACTAAAAATATAATTCTATCTGCAACAAACCTGACTAAAATGAGCTTTCCCAAAAGAGGAATGACAAAGCTTGGTCTGTTCGACGTAAACCGCGATCGACACCAAATCTTGCAACCCACTTGCTTCGCCTTCGCCCGAATTGACGCCATCCCGCTCCTGGCCGAGGGCTACGTCCCGGCGGAGTGCGCACGGGACGAACGTCGACTGTGTTTATGCACGCGATTATGCCTTGTAGACCTACCTGTCTGAACGGGACTACGAGGGAGAACATATAGGAAAAATGACAGCCAGTCCCGGGCGGGCCAAAAAAAAGCCTCGCTCGCAAACTGGCCAAATCGTCTACAAAATGTGCTCCTACTTCCGGTCCTCAGGCAGCGACCGATCCCTGCTGCGGCTTTGTCTTCGCGTGGCAGTGATGCGTTGGCGCGACGGCGGGCGGCCTCGCTCGCCCGTCCTCGTCAGGGGACGCCGCCGCCTGCCGAGGGCGCGGACCGGCGGGCGCCAGGGAGGCCGCTCCTGTGCGACGAGGGAAGGCGGCGGGTCTCTGCTGAGGGGCGCGGCGAGGGCGTTGGAGGGCGGGGCTGGCCAAGGCGCCCCGAGGCCCCGACGCCGAAGCTTATGCGTACTTGTGCGAGCCGATGATCCGCTCGCGCTCCCGTTCGCGCGAGCCGGCGCTGAAAGAGTGCTTCTTCTTGCGCCGCATCTTGTCGATGTCCTTGCCGAAGACATCGCCGGAGCGCAGCGCCGAGATCAGGTCGTCGAAGTCGTTCTCGTTCTCACCGCCAGAGCTACTGTCGCCCGGTGCCGCCTGCCCGCCGCCGCCGCCGCCGCCGCCTAGCCGCGTGCTGCGCTCCCGCGCTCGCTTCTCGCGCTCCACCTCGCGCCGCTGCGGGAGAGAGGGGGGGGGGGGGTGAGCGCTGGGCCTGGGGGAGGCAGACGCGTCCTCCGGCAGAAGGAGCGTTGCCTGGCCAGGTCCTGAAACTAAGGAAGCTGTTGCTACTGCTGGCGCCACGAGTGCGGACCAGGATAAATTAGTCTCGAACTTTACTGAAGCTGCACAAAGTAACATTTTCAGAGAGGTCATTCTTTCTACACTGCGATGGAGCCCTGCTTCTGCAAGGCTTCCTAGATACTCAGTCTATAGTCTAATATTCTGAATCAAAAATGTACGTTGATATGACTATCTTAGCTGAAAGACTTCCTTCATAAGACTTGCTTCTAAATATGCTTTTTTTCTGATACTGAGATTCTATAAATATGCACAAGGCTTTGGCTACTGACACATACCTAACAATATACAACAATATACTGACTCTACAGCAACTACACATACTCAACTGAATAATCTGCAAGAAAAAAAATATACGTAATGGTTTATATTTTCTATCTAAAGAAAAGGTTCACAGCGACAAGACTATATTTCAGAAGCGTTTTATCACAGCTACGATAGAGTTTAAGTCCCAGCACCTCTTGTCCTGTGGTTTATCCTGTGTAAATAAAAATGTGTTCCTTTGCCAAGAAGCTCTCCCCTGCGGCCGACCCGGGGCAGCCCGCGGGTGGGAGGTCAGTGACTAAGGTGATTTGAAGGGAGAGGAGAGAGGGAGAAAAGAGGGAGAGGGAGGGGGGAGAAAAGAAAAGAGGGAGGGAAGGAGCAAAGAGGGAGAGGGTGGGAGGGAAGAAAATGGGTCAGGAACGAGGGAGAGAGGGCAGAAAAGAGGGAGAGGGAGGAAGAGATGTGCAGAGGGGGGGAGACGGAAGAGAAAAGGAGAGGCGGAGAGAGGAGCCGAGAGGAGGGAAGAGACAGGCCCAGCCACACCAGCCAGGCCGAGCAAGACAAAGCGAGCCACCCATAAAACGCCCGCGGTTCCGCCCCGGGCCGCCGCGCCCGCCGCCCATGCAAAGGCGTTATCCCCGCAAGCCCCTGCGACCGACGCCAGGCGGGAAATCGCACTCAGGTTTTTGCCGAAGGTAAAAGAAAAAAAAAAATAAAACGCTAATCATTTGGCAAAAAAATCCAAATCCCCCCCCCAAAAAAAAAAAAAGTAAATAAAATAAAAACAAACAAATAAATAAAAATATATATAACAAACAAGAATAAATCAAACAACAATAATAACAACTCCAAAAAGCAACGGACAACATCGCTCGCAGTTGCCATCGCGTCTCGTCCGCCATCGCTCAGGGCCGACGCCGCGGGAATCTGCGCCGATGTTCTGTTTCAAGATCCGGGACTTCGTGCACTGTTTGCAATGTCGTTTTCAACATTTTCATTGTTTTCATCATCATTGTAATTATTATTACTATTACTATTAGTAGTGTCGTTCTGAATGTTATTATTAGTAGGGGTAGGAGTGTTATTGTCATTACTATCACTATCATTATCATTATTAAGGATCGTTATTACTATTGTTCCTACTATCATTATATTACTATTATCATTTTTGTCATTGTCGTTGTTATTATTGTTATCATGATCATCTTTATTAACGCTACTGTTATTATTAGTGTTATTACTACTATACTCACTATCACATATTTTATCATTAGTGTTATTGCTACATTACTGTTCTTAGCATTAGCGCTGTCATCATCATTATCAAATTTTCATTAGTATATCTTTATCTTAATAATTATCATTATCATTATAATTATAATCATAGTTATTAGTATCATCATCATCATCGCCATCATCATCATCACCAATAACAATAATACTTATGATAATGATAACAACAATAACAATAATAACGGTAATATTATCGTAGTTATTTTTATTATTATCATTATTATCATCATTATTATCATTATCATCATTATCATTATATATTATTATATATTATTATATATCATTATGATCATTATTATCTTCATTAACATTATCATAACTATGATGATAATTTTCATCATTATTACCATCATCAACTTTTTTTTTATTTCCATTATCATTACTATCACTATTATCAGTATACCCTCTCAGTATCATAACCACTTCCTATTATTATCACCATTATTCCCGACGATCATCATTATCATAACTTACAACGCCGACGCACCCCCCCCCCCCCCGGGCGCTGTACGTCAATTGGGTCCGCGACACAGTCTGTGCTGAGTCGTTCGTCGGGTGTGGCTATCAGGTATTGGGTATTGGGTATTGGGTATCGGGTGTCGGGTATCGGGTGTGGGTAATAAATTTCGGGCGTCGGGTGTGGGTAATGAGTGTCGGGTGATGGGTGTCGGGTGTTGGGTATCGGGTATCGGGCGTCAGGTGTGGGTAATGAGTGTCGGGTGATGGGTGTCGGGTGTTGGGTATCGGGTATCGGGTGTTGGGTATCGGGTATTGGGTGTGGGTAATAAGTGTCGGGTGATGGGTGTGGGTCTTAGTTCGTGCAGCTCCCGCCAGATGGAGCGGAGGGCAGAGCTCAGCATCATTATTGGGGTTATTTGCTACAGGAATACCAAAAGAAGGTGCTTTCTGCGGTACAACATATGCAAATACATAGAATATATATATATATATATATATATATATATATATATATATATATATATATATATATATATGTGCATATGTTTTCTCCATTCAAATATTAATCAGTGTCTCGGTTCCGCATGCTGTTAACTTCTGCTAGTGTTTCCATTCAGATTTTCCTCTGCAAAGAGATATTAACTGAGTGAGCTAGAAAGGTTGCTGCTTAAACCAATTCATTAGTTACGAAGAGGAGAAAAAAAATAAATCAACTATAGGGTGAACATCGTTACTTCTGCCAAGATGACATTTTCTCTCACACAACACTTATTCGAGGATTAGTATTTTAATCAACAGAAAGAACGTGAAGTGTTTATCTAAATAGAGTAAATCAACCGCACCCAAAAACCGGCATTAGTCAGAGTGGTGAATTAGCTAAGACACGGAGCAACAGCCTCATCAGTGCCAAAGAGTGCATCCAAGTTGGCCGAAATCGGTCTGAGGTTGTTGAGCTGAATCGCAGGGTTTACTTAAGGTTTAGTTTTAGTTTTTAGCTCTTGTTTACACCGTCTCCCATGCATCATCTGCAGGTACATATTTTCTTGCGATCCTTCACAAGTGTGCAGTATTGAAATTCGACCAAGTTCACGAAGACACTCTGAGCAAAGCAGAGGTCACAATGACAGCCGAAACAATTAGGCCAGAATACTCCTTTAGCAAGACGGGAGCAAATACACGCAAGCGAACAGCCTTAATGGCCCGAACAGCCTCAGACCCGGCCGGCTCGGATATCTACAGGAGAGAACCCTGGACCACAGCGCCCTTCGGCCAGCCTCAACCCTGCATCTCAGTCTTAAAATCTCAGGCGTCGCTTCAGGGCCCAAGGGCTCGTCGCGGAGACTAATGGAATTGCATTAGTAGTATTAGTAAACAAACAAACAAAGAAAAAAATATACATATATGTATATATATAACATTATATATATATATATATATATATATATATATATATATATATATATATATATATATAACGATGTGATTCTAAGCCAGTGCCCCAGAGCCCCTGCCACCTGCTAAAAGGCTCTACTTATGGTAGAGCCCAGAGCACTTTCTTGCCCCCCCCCCCGCCCTTGCAAGGCCGCCCGAAGGAGCCCTCCCTGCACCCTTGGCGACGCCCGAGACTTTGCTTTAGGTGTTAGTCGTACGGCGTCGGCGAGGAGGAGGTCACCTGTCGCATGGTCAGTGCCAGAAGGCAAACACGGCCCTCTGGTGCCAGCTGCTCGGGAGGGAGCGACGCTTAAAACGCTGCAAGGGAACGGACGCTACAGAGCTACGGGAAAATTCATTAGTTCGTCTCGGGAGGGAGGGAGGGAGGGAGGGAGGGGGAGGGGAGAGGGACGGGAGGGAGGGGGAGGGGAGAGGGACGGGAGGGAGGGAGGAGGGGCGAGGTTTCAGTGAGGGAGAGTATTGGAGGAGACAGCTTAGTGAGGGAGCGTTGGAGGAGAGGGCTCAGTGAGGGAGAATGTTGGAGGAGATAGCTCAGTGAGGGAGTGTTGGAGGAGGGAGCTTAGTGAGGGAGAGTGTTGGAGGAGGAAGCTTAGTGAGGGAGAGTGTTGGAGGAGGGAAGCTCAGTGAGGGAGAGTGTTGGAGGGAAGTCAGTGAGGGAGATGTTGGAGGAGGGGGCTCAGTGAGGGAGAGTGTTGGAGAAGGGGGCTGAGTGAGGGAGAGTGTTGGAGGAGGGAGCTTAGTGAGGGAGAGTGTTGGAGGAGGAAGCTTAGTGAGGGAGAGTGTTGGAGGAGGGAGCTCTGTGAGGGAGAGTGTTGGAGGAGGGAAGTCAGTGAGGGAGAGTGTTGGAGAAGGGGGCTGAGTGAGGGAGAGTGTTGGAGGAGGGGGCTCAGTGAGGGAGAGTTGGAGGGAAGTCAGTGAGGGAGAGTGTTGGAGGAGGGGGCTCAGTGAGGGAGAGTGTTGGAGAAGGGGGCTGAGTGAGGGAGAGTGTTGGAGGAGGGGGCTCAGTGAGGGAGTCTGTTCGTCAGGTTCAATGAGTCTCGTGGCAGTGGGGTTCAGTGGGGGGGGGGAGGAGGGAGACGGAGAAATCGGGGAACAAACAAAAGAAAAGGCAAACAAGCAAAATAACAGAACTAATATTATGCAAATCGATATATATATATATATATATATATATATATATATATATATATATATGTATATATATGTATATACATGTGTGTACATATATATATATGTATATATATATATATATATATATATATATATATATATATAAAATATATATATATATATATATATATATATATATATATATATATATATATATATATATATATATATATATATATATATATGTGTGTGTGTGTGTGTGTGTGTGTGTGTGTGTGTGTGTGTGTGTGTGTGTGTGTGTGTGTGTATGTATATATATATACATATATATACACATATATTTGTATATATATACATATAAACACATATATTTATATCGAAGACAACTCTCTAAATATGATTAAAATACATTCTATAAATTAGCAAGCAAAAATAAATGCAAAACAATATATTATACATACAATACTGATCTATTATAATACTGATCTATTCCAGTTACCCCCACTTTTATATTCAAAATATACACATAGAAAAGACAAAACCAAAATTAATTAATTAATTAACTGAATAAATAAATAATAGTAATGATGATAAGACACCAAATTCTCATCGACGATGGAAACAGAGTCGGCTGAATTCGCGGCCAAGGAAGAGGGGAAATCTCGCTCCAGAAAGTCAACAGAAACCGCTTTTGCGAGGCGAGGCGCGAAGGCCATTGGGAAGGTGCGGGTCTCCTTCTCTCCCGGTCGCTGCCGCTGCTGTCATCGTCTTTCTCAGTCGCCTTCGTCATCGTCTTTCTCAGTCGCCTCTGCCTCCGTCACCGTCTTTCTCAGTCGACTCCGTCACCGTCTTTCTCATTCGCCTTCGTCATCGTCTTTCTCAGTCGCCTCTGCCATCGTCACCGTCTTTATCAGTCGCCTCTGCCATCGTCACCGTCTTTCTCAGTCGCCTCTGCCACTGCCATCGTCATGGTTTAATACCATTGCTACTGCCATCACCACCGTCGGTCGTTCATCATCACTATCGCCAATTTCACATCGCCAAAAGCACGTCACAAGGGAAAGGCCAGGACGGAGAGGCGAGAGGGAGGCAAGGGAGGTAAACACACAGACAAGGAAGTTTAGGGACGGACAGGGCAAGGGAGAGAGTAACGGAGAAGTTTGGGGAAGAGATAACAAAAGAACAGATAAGTTTCAAGAGGTAAATAGAAGAGCAGAGAAGTCTGGAGAATAGATAACAGAAGATAAACAGATAAATTTCAGGAAGAGGTAAGGGAAGAAGAGAGAAGTTTAATGAAGAAATAGCAGAGCTTGTAACTTTAAGAGGCAAGAGATGAACAGAAAAGTCTTACGGGAACAGATGACAGAAAAAAAAGTTTAAGGCAGAGATAAGAAAAGAGAAAAAAAGTTTAAGGCAGAGATAAGAAAAGAGAAAAAAAGTTTAAGGAAGAGATAAGAAAAGAGAAAAAAGTTTAAGGCAGAGATAAGAAAAGAGCAAAGAAGTTTAGGAAATTCAGGTTAAGGAAGATATGTGAGAACAGAGTTTGAGGAAAGAGATAAGACAAGGAGAGAGAAATGAAAGAAATAACAGGAAAAAAATGCCACATAAGATGCTGCTCGTTGTGCGACAAGTCAGGGGAGGCAGGTAAGCCTTTGCACGATTTTCACCCAAAAAAACGAAGAAAAAAGGAAACGCGTCTCATGTGGTAAAACAAATAATTAAGAACAATAATAATAACAATAATAATAATAATAATAAAAAATATATAAATAAATAAATAATAATAACAATAACCCTAACACTATCAACAACAAGAATAAATAAATAAATGAACATAGAAGCGAAATGAAGGTTCCCCCAAGGCGAGACAGCGTCGCCTTGCCTCCGGTCACTTCAAAATCTCGGTCAGTCAGTGAGTTAGTATTTCAGGAGTTAATTAATGGATCTACTTGAGCAAAACGTTAGAGGTTCATGCTACTGCAGTCGTCCATGCAGATGCCAGGTCGCGTCAGGTCATCTCCAGTGCTAAGTTGTGCCTGGGGCGAAGGCAGCTTGAGTCGACTTGAGTGCCTCCCTCCAAGTCGTGCTGAGGTTCTTTAGGTCACTTCGGGTCGTGCTGATTCACTTGGAGTCACTTCGGGTCGTGCTGATTCACTTGGAGTCACTTCGGGTCGTGCTGATTCACTTGGAGTCACTTCGGGTCGTGCTGATTCACTTGGAGTCACTTCGGGTCGTGCTGATTCACTTGGAGTCACTTCGGGTCGTGCTGATTCACTTGGAGTCACTTCGGGTCGTGTCTTCCTCCTTTCCTCCGCGGTTCCTGCCTCTCACGTCTTCGCTTCTCTCTGTTCTCTCTTTTCACTTTGTTCTTTTTCTTCATATTCATCTTCTTTTTACTTTTTTCTTTACTGCTTCTTCTTCTTCGTCTTCTTTTTACTTCTTTTCCTCCTCGCCCTCCTCTCCTCATATATGTGTGTTGTGTGTGTGTGTGTGTGTGTGTGTGTGTGTGTGTGTGTGTGTGTGTGTGTGTGTGTGTGTGTGTGTGTGTGTGTGTGTGTGTGTGTGTGTGTGTGTGTGAGTGTGTGAGTGTGTGAGTGTGTGAGTGTGTGAGTGTGTGTGTGTGTGTGCGTGTGCGTGTGCGTGTGCGTGTGCGTGTGTGCAAACAGGGAAAATGGGAGAAACAAAGACACGGCCAAACGACACAAACAGAAGAGCCGAAACAAGAAGCATCCGGCGCGTCCATCCGTCAGCCCGGCAAACGAACGACTAAAAATAAGGAACTAAACAAACGGAAATCAACCGTCACGCGTTCGGCCAGGTGGCAGGCGAACCTTCCCCCGGCGAACCTTCCCGAGCGAACCTTCCCGGGCGATGCGCGTCCCTACCTCGGCCTCCTTCCTCTTCCTCTCCTCTTCCTCCTCCTTCTTCTTCATGTTCTCCAGGTCCTTCTTCACGTCCCGGAAGGTGTCGATGAAGGAGTCGAACGTCCCGAAGAAGTCCTCCGGCTGCGTCGCCTTCGCGTCCTCCCCGAACAGCGCCGTCGTCGCCTCGAACTGGAGGAGGAGGAGGAGGCGCTCAGGCTCTCTCGCTCTCTGGCGCTCTCGCTCGCTTTCTCTCGCTCTCTGGCGCTCTCTCGCTCGCTTTCTCTCGCTCTCTGGCGCTCTCTCGCTCGCTTTCTCTCGCTCTCTGGCGCTCTCTCGCTCGCTTTCTCTCGCTCTCTGGCGCTCTCTCGCTCCTTCTCTCGCTCTCCTGGCGCTCTCCTCGCTCGCTTTTCTCTCGCTCTCTGGCGCTCTCTCACTCGCTTTCTCTCGCTCTCTGCGTCTTCGCTCGCTTTCTCTCGCTCTCTCGCTCGCTTTCTCTCGCTCTCTGGCGCTCTCTCGCTCGCTTTCTCTCGCTCTCTGGCGCTCTCTCGCTCGCTTTCTCTCGCTCTCTGGCGCTCCTCGCTCGCTTCTCTCTCGCTCTCTCGTCGCTCTCTCGCTCTCTCGCTCGCTTTCTCTCGCTCTCTGGCGCTCTCTCGCTCATTCTCTCGCTTCCCTCTCGCTCTCTCCTTGGCGCTCTCTCGCTCGCTTTCTCTCGCTCTCTGGCGCTCTCCTCGCTCGCTTTCTCTCGCTCTCTGGCGCTCTCTCGCTCGCTTTCTCTCGCTCTCTGGCGCTCTCTCGCTCGCTTTCTCTCGCTCTCTGGCGCTCTCTCGCTCGCTTTCTCTCGCTCTCTCGCTCGCTTTCTCTCGCTCTCTGGCGCTCTCTCGCTCGCTTTCTCTCGCTCTCTGGCGCTCTCTCGCTCGCTTTCTCTCGCTCTCTGGCGCTCTCTCGCTCGCTTTCTCTCGCTCTCTGGCGCTCTCTCGCTCTCTGGCGCTCTCTCGCTCGCTTTCTCTCGCTCTCTGGCGCTCTCTCGCTCGCTTTCTCTCGCTCTCTGGCGCTCTCTCGCTCGCTTTTCCTCTCGCTCTCTGGCGCTCTCTCGCTCGCTTTCCTCTCGCTCTCTGGCGCTCTCTCGCTTGCTTTCTCTCGCTCTCTGGCGCTCTCTCGCTCGCTTTCTCTCTCTCCCTCTCCCTCCCTCTCCCTCTCTCTCCCTCCCTCCCTCTCACCTCCTTCTTCATGGTCTCGAAGGCGGCGTCCAAGTTGGCGAACTTGTCTTTGGCGAGGGCGGAGAACTCGTTCATGGCGAGGCGGAAGCGGTCGCCCGGGGGCGTGGTGCCCTGCCCGCGGTGCCACGCCACCTCGCGCTCGATGAACTCCAGCCCCGAGCGCAGGCTGCTCGTCTCGCGCTCCAGCTCCGTGATGCTGGGGGCGGGAAGGGGGGGGGGGTAGGCAAAGGCGGGGGGGAAGTATTCTTAGCATTTTGGCGCTAATGTGATTGTCGCTACGTTTCAATACTATTATGGTTACTGTCATTGCTTTAAAATGAAGACTGTATATATTATCTACACTTAAAATGTTGATCTGTATGGTTATCATTATCACAATCAAAACACTATACTCATTGCTATTACTGTAATTTGAATGATATATTCATTATATCTTCCTGCCTATAATTATATCATTATTATAATCATCTTTCCCCTATTAATCCCCATCACCATAAACATCACAGCTATAGCCATCATCACCACTATCTCCTTCGATAAAATCCCTTTCATCCTCTCCCTCCCCCCCTCCCCCTGCCCCCTCCACTTACTTGACCTTGGCGGCCTCCTTGACGCTGGGGAAGTCCTCGTCGAGCCGCACGACGTCCCTCCACTGCTTCTCGCAGACGCGGATCATGTAGTGCAGGAGCGTGATGGCGCGGTTGCTCGAGGCCTTCGTGTCCGTCAGCTTGTTCAGGGACGACACGCGGAAGCCGTACGCACCCCCGCGCGCGCCTGGGGGACGGACGGAGGGCGTTAGTATTGGGGGGGGATGGCGGGGAGAATGCCAGATTGGAAGAAACAACTCACTCTCACTCTCTCTCTCTCACTCTCACTCTCACTTTCACTCTCACTCTCTCTCTCTCTCTCCCACCCTCTCTCTCTCCCACCGTCTCTCTCCCACCGTCTCTCTCCCACCCCCTCTCTCTACAACCCCCTCTCTCTTCCACCCCCTCTCTCTCCCACCCCCTCTCTCTCCCACCCCCTCTCTCTCCCACTCCCTCTCTCTCCCACCCTCCTTCTCTCTCTCTCTCTCACCGTCTCTCTCCCACCCCCTCTCTCTCCCACCCCCTCTCTCCCTCCTTCCTCCACCCTCTCCCTCCCTTTCTCTCCCTCCCTCCCCGCCATCCCTCTCCCACCCCTCTCCCCCACTCACCCTTGTTCATATAGTTCCCGAAGGCGAGGACGACCTCGATGAACTTCTTGAGGCGCTTGCTGCTGCGCAGTTCCTTGGTGGCGCTGATCACGGACGCTATCTTGGGCTCGCACTCCGCCAGCCGCTCCTTGAACTTCTTCTGGTAGTGCAGGCAGCGGAGGCGCTCCTCGTAGTGCTCGATCCTGTGGAGGGAGCGGGCCGGAAGGGGGAGGGGGAGGGGATAGGGGGCGGAAGGGGAAGGGGGGTGGAGGGGAAAGGGAGGGGGGCAAAGGGGGAGGGATTAGCCGTTAGATGCCGAGTGCTTGCTGTCTGACTGCCGTCTGCGTTAGGATGTCTATACTTAAAAGGACCGCTCATGGCTTTGGCTTTTCGATAGGTATCCACGGCGAAAATGAACATATAAACCAGCAGACAAATAGCCAAACCGAAGCAAATCAAAGCCAAGGTGATTCAACCAAACCCCCAACCAATCTACCCCAACCAACGAGACAGCGAGACGCACTTGGAGATCTCGTAGAGGAACCTGTCGGCGCGGGCGAGGTTCTCGATCTCGTCGGCGTGCTCCTCCAGCATCACCTTCTCCTCAGCCGTGGGCGTGAACTTCAGCAGCTGCTCCACCATGTCGGGCGCCAACTCCCCGTCGCTGTCCATCTTGAGGAGGACCCTGGCGTGTGGGAGGGGGGAGGGGAAGGGCAGGGGGAGGGGGAGGACGGACGAAGCCAATTTTATTGCTGTTTCATTTTTTGTTATTATTATCATTCTCATAATTATCATCATCATCATCATCATCATCATCATCATCATCATCATCATCATCATCATCATCATCATCATCATCATCATCATCATCATCACCATCATCATCATTGTTATTACTATTATTATTATCACCATTATTCTCATTATCATTATCATCACTATCACTAGTATTACTATACGAAACAGATAAAATGTCCTGGATAACGTGTTACAACAATTTCTCTCGCTCCCCCTCCCTTCCCCCTCCCCTCCCTCCCCCCTTACCTGATGAGTCCGTCGTTCGTCATCTTGAGTTTGGAGAGCAGGATGGTGCAGTTCTGCTGGCGGCGGTTCTCCAGGACGCTCAGCTGCGCCCGGTGCGATTTCATCCTCTCCAGCGTCTTCTCGCCCTGGGGAGGAGGGGCGGGTCGGAGGCAGAGGGAGAGGGATAGGGAGATGGAGAGGGAGAGGGAGAGGGAGAGGGAGAGGGAGAGGGAGAGGGAGGGGAAGAGGAAGATGGAAAGCGAAAGAATGGAGGAGATATGTCCGCAGGAGGAAGAAAAGGGGAAGAAATACGGGGGGGAAGGTCAAAGGGAGAAAGAGGAGGGGTGCGGGGGATGTGTGGATTGGGGTGGATGGGTGGGTGGGTGGGTGGGTGGGTGGATGGATGGATGGATGGATGGATGGATGGATGGATGGATGGATGGATGGATGGATGGGTGGGTGGGTGGGTGGGTGGGTGGATGGATGGATGGATGGATGGATGGATGGATGGATGGATGGACGGATGGATGGGTGGGTGGGTGGATGGGTGGATGGATGGATGGATGGATGGATGGATGGATGGATGGATGGATGGATGGATGGATGGATGGATGGGTGGATGGATGGACGGAGCGAGGGAGGGAAGGAGTCAAGAGAGAGTGCAAGGTTGAGACGAGGAAGAAGGAAACGGGAGGTAAGTAAAGTTTGGGGGAAAGGGAAAAAAATATTAACAAATTGTTTGGTAGACGAATATATTTATACCAATATACATACACATGTACACATATCTCTCTCTCTCTCTCTCTCTCTCTCTCTCTCTCTCTCTCTCTCTCTCTCTCTCTCTCTCTCTCTCTCTCTCTCTCTCTCTCTCTCTCTCTCTCTCTCTCTCTCTCTCTCTCTCTCTCTCTCTCATTCACTCACTCGTTCTCTCACTCGTTCACTCTCACTCACTCACTCACTTCTACCTCCCCCTTCCCTACCTCCCCCTTCCCTCCCTCCCCCCTTCCCCCTCCCCCTCCCTTCTTCCCTCCCTCCCCTCTTTCTCTCTCTCTCTCTCCTCTCTCTCTTTTCTCTCTCTCTCTCTCTCTCTCTCTCTCTCTCTCTCTCTCTCTCTCTCTCTCTCTCTCTGCCTGTCTCTCTCCCTCTCTCTCTCCCCCTTTCTCTCCATCTTTCCTTCCCTCTCTCCCTCTCTCTCTTTCTCTTTCGCTCTTTCTCTTTCGCTCTTTCTCTCTCTCTTTCTCTTTCTCTCTTTCTCTCTCTCTCTCTTTCTCTCTTTGTCCCTCCCTCCTTCCCTCCCTCCCTCCCTTCCTTCCTCCCTCCCTCCCTCCCACCTTCTCTCCCTCCCCCTGCCCCTCCCCTCGTACCTCCCCGTTGGCCTTCCTCCCTCCCTCCCCCTCCCCCCTCCCCCTGCCCCTCCCCCTCGTACCTCCCCGTTGGCCTTCCTCCCGGCGGCGGCGTCGAAGGTCTTGTCGATGTCCTCGAGGTCCATGAACTTGTAGAGCGGCGATTCGTCGAGCGCGGCGAAGATGGTTCCCGAGACGCGCGAGTCGGGCATCTTGGCCCAGTTGAAGGCCCGCAGCTGCGTCGCCGACTTGGGGATCTGGGGGGGCGGGAGGCGTTAGGGGGCTCTCGGGGGCGCCGGAGGGTGGCGACAAGTGCGCTTTACGCGGGCGCGGACTGACCTGCTTGGCGGGGCGCGCTGGCCTGGCCTGCGGGGGCGGAGGGGGCCCGCCGGGACCCGGGGGGGGGCGGGGGGCCCTCCGTTCATCATGGGCGGCGGAGGGGGGCCGCCCTTGAGCATGGGCGGCGGCGGGGGCGGCCCGCCATTCATCATGGGCGGCGGCGGGGGAGGGGGCGCCCCGTTGAGCATCGGCGGCGGAGGCGGCGGCGGGCACGGCGCTCCCCGGGGGGCGTCTCCGGTGTCCTGGGGGGGGGGGGGGAGAGAGAGAGAGAGAGAGAGAGAGAGAGAGAGAGAGAGAGAGAGAGAGAGAGAGAGAGAGAGAGAGAGAGAGAGAGAGAGAGAGAGAGACGGCAAGGCAGAGTGAAAGAAAATGATAAAAAGCGAAAAGAAAACAAATTAGTTCCCATAATTACACACTAAAA